>NC_135870.1:26405992-26498492 GCF_031162955.1 Sander vitreus | reverse complement strand
GACACAAGCATCACGGGTTAAACTCAATGTTTCCTCAGAGTTTAGGAGTATCATCACTAACAGGAACTGATGATAAGGGTCTTCTTTCCAAAATTTTTAACTGTATTAGACAATACAGTTTGTATACAATCTATACTAAGTACCAACAGAATAGGGAAGATAAAGCAGGTAAAAACTTTGAAGCAAAGGAAAGTTTCAGCTGTGATTACTCAGATGCGAAGAATATCCTGGTGGCTAAGTATAAATTGGCTTTTATTTAGCTTTTAACTATGAGCAATGGGTACTACGAACAGTTATAACCATATTAACGAGTTGTAAAGTGGGAGAGTTTGCTGGTTTCACAAGTATGTTTTCCCAATCTAAACTTCCATTTCCAAGTTTTCATCTCTCATTGATCTCCTCAATGTTCTTCATCATACAACACACAGGAGTCTTCTGGATAATCTCCCCATTCCATGTTTATGATATGACCAGACCAGTTTCAATTATTTGTTTTAGAACTTAGTTTCAGAGCAATCGTTTTCTTACTGTCACTTTGGTATGGTGGATAGCTCTAAATACTACAATACCCATGAGACTTAGATGCCTTTGCTATGGAGAAGAAAACACCCAGTTTTGAATCAGATCTGGTGCAAATTCAGAATACTACTAATTATTATTGCAGTTAGGAACAAAACATGTCACCTGTTACTGAATTCATCCAAAACTGATCCAGAATTAAGCTGATTTAAACTGCTAAATGTTTGATCAGGTTTCCAAGAGTAATCTCGAGCTGTTATCACCATTAGCATTATCAATTTTGATCATTTGATTTCTTTTTTAAACCCATTTATATGGCAAAAATATTAAATATTTTCTGATTTAAGTTTGTCCAGTGTGAGTTTGAAAATATGAATTTAGATGTTGGTAAGTGTATTTTTTTTTTATGTATGATGTATATAAGTGTTATCTGCAGCTTTGTGTGTATCTTGTTCTCCTCAGATGAACACCAGTCTGCTGGGCAGCATCGGGATGTTGAACTCGGCCCCTCAGCTTCGCTGCATTAAGACCTACCAGGTTCCTCCTGTGCAGCCGGCGTCCCCGGGCTCCCAGAATCACCTGAAGCTCGCCCGCCTCATCTGGACCTCCAACCGAAACGTCATCCTCATGGCCCACGACGGCAAGGAGCACCGCTTCATGGTCTAAACCAGATGTGTATCTCCAGCTGAGCCCTTGTTGTTGTATTTGTTTGAGGGGAGTCTCTGAAATGCTGCAGCATGGTCAGTGGTCACTTTAGTTTTAGTTTCAAATATGTATCCTGAGCTGCTGAGTCTACACTGAGTCTAAAAATAAGCGAGGCTGATGGTTATGGCTCAGGTGGTTCCATTCAAAGGTTTGTCTTAAAAACCCAAGGTAAAAGTAAAAACCCAGCTCAGGTCCAGGATTGGACTGGATGAATCTTTTGTTTTTATCTTCCATAGTGATCATTGTGAGGAAACACACTCTGTAATTTATTTAAAAAAAAGCTGTGATAGAAGGCTTGTTTACATTATGATTTGCATCAATGTATTTTTTTAGTTTACACCTTCTTGTCATTCCTATTTATTTGCTGTTTTTGCTGGATGTCACAGATCTCCTTTGTCACCAACTTGTTGCAGCCATTTTGGGTCCCAACTGTTTTTTAAAGTCAGCCTTTGGCTTGCTCCCATTGGCTGCCCTCCTAGTTTCTATTTTATTTCAGTGCTAAATAAGATCCTCTTTTTTTTTTCTTTTTTTTTTTTTAAATGTGCAATTATTTGTGGGTTTACTTTGCAGAAACACTGATTGGAATATGGACTTAGCATAAATAAATCAATATTGGCTCCATTTTCTTTTCTCTATATTACCATTTGTATCGAAATCAAAAAATGAAACACCCTAGAGTGAATTTCTTTAGTTTTATTTCTGGAATTTATTATTTATGTAGATTGTTGAAAACATTTTAAGGAAATTCTCCATTGCTCTCTTGAAGGCTTTGGTACTCTCCAACCTCTGTAAGACAAGTACACACTTTACACATTTCAAACTGCGTGTGTGTGTGTGTGTGTGTGTGTGTGCGTGTGCGCGTGCATGCGTGTGAGAGAGAGAGTTCTTTGGTGTTTGCTTTTACTTTTGTAACACCTTCAAGGCTTTTCCACCCTCTAAGCTTCATGCAGCAATGTGTGTGTGTGTGTGTGTGTGTGTGTGTGTGTGTGTGTGTGTGTTTGCACCCAAATGTATTTTCACATACACACATTCTCACTTCAGACTGCTCGTCCTAAAAGCATGATCACAGTACATCTTTAGACACTGGAGGTGCAGCATTACTCACTGCAGATATTCAAAAGGGCAAAAAGCATAACATTATTTTAGTCATATTTTAATGGCATAATAGCAACATTGTATAATTCTGCAAAAGGGGTTCTGGTATATAGGTCCTAACTCAGTTTAGTTCTTGAATTTAGTTTCTATGGCTCCTCAGTACCTGATCTGTTTGGTCCAAAACAAAAACACTCTTTTTTTGATGATTATCTATCCAAGTTGGTCATTTTTCTTTACAAATTCTCCCTTTTCTTGATTTCACTTTGCGTTGAACACAACATCAGCTTTGTTCACCCGCTTGGAGTCAGTTTTGGCTGTCAAGTGGTTCTAAGTCAGTTTAGTTTATTCAGCCCTTCTCTGTTTTATTTAATACCATCTAGTTTCCATGGCTTCCTATGTCTACATGTTGGTTCAAGTTCCCAAGTGAACCTTTTCTTTTTTCCAATGATTGTGGGTCATGTCACACAATTCCTCTGGCATTGCTGGAATCTCTCACAATGTAAAAACTTTTCTGGAGTTTCATATGTTTGAAGGAAAACAGCAGCTTTCTCCTTTCTTGCCTCATTTGGGGATTGTGTGTTTTTTTGCAGATGACAACGCTTTATATTTCACTGATAGATGTCAAGACTTTGTCTTTTGCAGCTTTCCTTTTTCATTCATCCTACTCCAAATGTGTACATGTACAGAACTTACCATCAGAACTGCTGTCTAATATAATCTGTTAATCTTGTATAGTGAGCTTTTGGTGTATTTGTTGTGGCTAATGTGACTGTCTGCCTGGCACTGACTAGAATTTATCTGTTTAAGTCACTTTAAAATTTTATATTTAGGAGAACATTTTAAATGTCACAGTATTCCATTTACATCTTTAGGTGTTTGATGAAGATTTTGACTTTCATTTTATTAACAGAAACAATAGGTGAATGGGACACATTTACAGTTTAATATATTTCTTTTAAAAGAAAACAGCGTCTGTTCTCTTAAATGTTGCTTATTAATAACAGCGGGTACAACAAGTAGTTTGTTATCCTGGAACTAACCACATCCGTCGCTTCTTATAATTTAGCAGAAATGCTTTAGTGGTGTGATCTTTTGAAAGAGCAGTTGAAAATCTTGTTTTTGTGACCTCCAGTTCTCACCTCGCTTCAGTGATGTAGAAATGTACTCCACGGTGTATCAGTACACCATGAGATCACGGGTAGGTGTCAATCATTCGACCTCTGGCTTGGAGGTTTTCCACCATGACTCTTATTTATGGATGGAGAAACATTTTTGCACATTATACCTTAACTGTTGGTCAGGACCTTCTTTTTTTTAAATGTTACTGTTTTAGTGCTCAGAAATATATGCAGAAAGAGAAATATATATATAGATATGATATTTAGAGTGACTGTTTTCTGTCAGAATTGGACAGAATTTAGATTTTGACTTTTGTACATCTTGGTAGCCACTGGCATGTTTGAAGAATTTGGCACATATGGATTTGACAAGACACTTTAATAGCTTTAATTCTATATTGTCCACTCTTCCTTCTCCCTCCTTTCCTCCCCTCCCCTTCTCTTCCCTCTTCTCCTTCCTCCATCTCCTGTCAGTTTCATTAGTGCTGTCAGAAAGCTTCTAACACTGTTACACACCTGTAAACTTGAGCGTGTCAAAGCTTTTCACAAGTTCTTCCTCTCTTCAAAGAAAATATCCAGCAGCTCGTCAGACGGGTTTCTGAAAACACATACATACACACACACACACACACATACACACGTCAAATCCAGCAAGTCCAGACAGCTTTGAGATCTTAATCTTGGGTTTTCTCCATCACTCTTAACAGTTTTAGAAAATATGTTTTTGGCAGCCTCTCTGGGGAGGAAAGGTGAGGAAAAAAAAAGAAGGCAGAGAGGAAGAGTGGAAGAGTAAGTAACAAGTACGGAAGATCAGGTCATGCACCCAGAAAAAGAAGGTTCTTTGGTGAGGGTAGTGAACCGAAATGTCCAAAAGAACCTTCTAGTTTTTCTTTAAATGCAGCAACATGAAGAAAAAAAATAAGACGTGGTGCAGTTACTGAAAACGTCTCCAAAAACTGCCGATACATTCGTTGTGTGGCGCTGTTCTGTGACTTGAATATAAAAATGATAAATATGACAGGAACAGTTTTACAATTGAGGTCCTTGCTTTGATTTTCTTTTTCTCAATAACAAAGGATTTACCTCAGTTTTAATCATGTCTGATGTGCAATGACCAGATTGATCGTGTTCTAAAAAGAAAGTGTATGCTTACTTGGTTTTCAACATTCAGTTCTGAATTTCACACTAAATGTAATCAACAATTTTTCTCATTACTTTTGTTTTGATTATTTATTGTTATACAATAAACTCAATATAGATATTTAAGAGTGTGAGTGTGTGTGATGTAGTGCATGTATATGAGCTTCTCTTGATGTAACACAGAGCAGGTTGTGTTGAAATGTGTTGTTGACTTTGTGTCCAATAAAGATGAAAATGAGACGGAGGGTGTTGAATATTTGTGCTCCTGTTTAATGCTCCTTATTCATTTCTGTCAACTTAAGCTCGGTATGTATTTACCTCCCTGAAGAAGGTGAAGACTGAAACATTTTATTAAGTAAATAAACCGGCAGTAAGAGAGACCAACACGGTCTCACGACATAAAAGTGTCCGTGTACACGAATCAATAGATTAAATTACGTGACCATTTTACAAACTGCCGTGAGACTGGGTTGGAGAGACAGTTTAACAGTTGTGCTGCCCTTCATTGCATTATCAGTCGTTCAGGTCTGCAGAGATATATTTCCTGTTATTTGATGACATTTGATGAGGTGTCCTGCCAAGTGGTTAAGACACATCTTGTGTCCCCAGTTCAATTCCAGCAGGAACCTTTTTTGCATGTTCTACCTCTTTCTCTATATTCTCTGTTTCCTGACTTAAATAAAAGCAAAAATGCCAAAAATATATTTAAATTCTAGGGCTGTCAAATGATACATTTTTAAAATTGCGATTAATCACTGAATTTCTATAGTTAATCGCGATTAATCACGTTTTATCACATGATTAAAATTCTATTATTTTGCATTTCAGAACAGTTTTTAAGTACATATTAACAATGGAAAGCAATTCTTACCAGTTTATCTTGATTGGGAATCAAATGAATGCAAAGAAAGTGACTTTATGAACTTTATTTTAAGATTTGTATTTGTTTATTATTTATTTATTTACTGTAAACAAAAGAAAAATGTGTTAATCTAGTCACACATTTGAATCTAGAGTCAATATAGTGTGCAGTAACTGTGCATTACTCACTGACGTCCAGTGATCACCTTGCATCACTTGGCAGCAGTTCCAGTTTAGCTGCTTTCTCCGTGTCATACAGGCTGTGTATGGTGAAACTACTGTCCCCCTCGACGGCAATGTATAAGACGGGTCAGAACATGCCAACCTTAGAATGTCTTTAGGACCCGAGTCTTCTACGATGCTGACAGGTCTGCAGTTAGTTGCCACCCATTTTGCAAGACTGCACCCTCTCTTTCCATACTCACATCAAATCTATCACCAAATCTGCCTTTTTTCATCTTAAAAACATTTCCAGAATCCCGCCATCACTCTCTGACTCTGTGGCAGAAACCCTCATACATGCTTTCATTACCGCCCATTTGGACTACTGCAGTGGAGTCCTGTCTGGGGTCCGCAGCAAAACCCTAGACAGGCTCCGTAAATGTCCAAAATTCTGCCGCCAGGGTCCTCACCCACACCAAGACCTGGCAGCACATCACCCCAACCCTCATCCACCTTCACTGGCTCCCACTTAAGTCCCGCATCAAATATAAAATCCTCCTTCTCTCCTACAAATCCCTCCATGCCCTGGCCCCACTGTACCTCTCCAACCTTCTCCATCCATACACCCCACCCCAAAACCTGTGGTCCTCAGACGCTGGCCTGCTCTCCATTCCCCATATCAAACTCTGTGCCTTTGGAGACAGAGCCTTAAGTGTTGCAGCCCCATCCCTCTGGAACACCCTCCCTGCAGATATTTGAAATGCTACATCCCTGGACATTTTTAAAGAACTCCTGAAACACCACTTGTTTACCACAGCCTACAACCTCCCTTAGTATAGCCACTGTAATTCTGTAAAGTGTCCTTGGGTTTCATGAAAGGCACTATATAAATAAAAGTTATTATTATTATTATTATTATTATTACTACTCTTTTTTAGTAATACAGGTCCCAGAGGTCTGTTGGAAATCACATGTGTATCAACCACTGGTAGCATCAATTACCGTCAGCAGCTACTTTGTCAGAAATACAACAGAAGAAGAGCTACTTGTGTATTACAATCCAACCAAACAAACTAGGCTGCAAGGATTCATCGATGTTTTAAGGCATAACATGTCTGCTCTTTTTCACAGCAGACATGACGGATGCATTTAAATAGAACAGTCATTATTAATGTTGTTAGCAACACCTGTGCTTTTCCTGCAACGATGATTCAAAATGTCTGCTGTAAAAAAAGTCTATAAAGAAGACAGTCAATAATTTCCTTCAAGCTGTAAGCAACTGGGATGTGATCTCATGATGTGCACCGGGCAAGTTTTCCATACAACACTATGACACATTAGCAGCTTTACTTTACCTTGATGATAAGTTGGAGCTGTGCAGTCTGTCATCCATTATCTCTCCATCTAACAGCTGGTTCTTCATCTACCATCACTTTTAAAAAATACCAGAAATTGCTTGTCTTGTTTTGTAAACACATTTATAGTGATCAATGTAAGACAGCGTGACGACAAATACATTGAATGGCTATAACTGACAAATATGTTGTTATAATATGTTGATTATAAATAAATAAAAAATGGGGTTTGAAATATTGAGAATATTGAAAATTCTTAACTTTAAACTAAAAAGTGTGTAAGATTCAAAATAAAACACTTCAATTCTTAAAACAACTTCAGTTATAGAATCACTTTCCGTTTCTCTCTGACTAATTAATGCTGGGCTTTTATGCACACACACACACACACACACACACACACACACACACACACACACACACACACTAACATCATCATGAGTTCAGGGCTGTTTTAATGAGTCTGTGATCACAGAGCAGCAGATCAATCTCCTCCTTTAATGTCAGATCTCTTTTACACTCTAAAAGTTTCTCTTTCCATCTGTCGGATATTTAAACTGAACCTTCATCTCATTCACTTTAAAAACATAAAAGCTGAAGTCTGTTCATAATTTAGAGGTGGATAATGATTAAAGTCTTAGTTCTACATGTAAAGTTAACTGTATAGTATAAATATAAAGTATACTGTACAGTATAAAAGTAATAAGAGTGAAGCAGTAAAAACACAGCAATTAAATAAAGAAACACATATTCTCAGACTGTTCTTTCTCTCTTTTTGTTTCATTGTTGCTTTTAACATTTTTAATCTGTTACTAACAATGACCCACATTAAGGGATCATTCATGGTCATGGTCTGATGTGAACAGCAATCTCCTGTCTCAAAGTCATAATTCAATTACTCGAGGGTCTTGTAAGGTGGGTTGCTTCATCCATTTGAACAAATGGTCAATGCTGTTGTTGTTTTTTCCTCTCAAATGATTTAAAGCAACACTAAAGGACTTTTCCCGCTTCGGTCCCCCTACAGGTTGGACCTGTAGGGGGACATTACATTGTCCAGTTCATTCGAACTACAGATCCGCTACCCGATCTGGCAAACTTGCATAATGTATTGTAATGGACGATTCCGCTTCCAACATGTAGGGGGACCGAAGCGGGAAAAGTTCTTTAGTGTTGCTTTAACCTGTAAAATGATCACAAAGGTGATTTAGTCAGGTGCGTAGTCAGTAATGGGCCGGGGCGGCACTGGCCCGCCCACTTTACTCACTGGCCTGTCCAGCCAAGTTTGATCAAAATACGTTTTGTTATGAAAAATATTCAAATGTATGTAAAAAAAAAGAAATAGTAACAGAACTGTGTTTAATGTGTCTTCTCTTCTGATTAAAATGAAACCATAGAATAAGGATCAAACAATTAGGAAGCCTTTGGAACGTTGTTGGTTGCTATGGTAACAACAGACAGACTCTCCGGGCTGCCTTGAGCAGCTAACGTTAGCTAGCTGGCTTTTTAGACAATGTAGGATACCATGGATGTGTTAAGCAATGTACTGTTAAAAGTTACCGCGACAACAATGGCTTCTCTTTAACGTGATATGGATAGTTTTCTTGGATGGAATACAGAGTAAATAAGGACAAGCTTTTCTGCAGCATGTGCAGACATTTCCCCAGCCAAAATAAATTATTATTTAAGTTACCTAGTAACCTTCCAATAGAGGATTTTCACAACGCGTCATCAGACCAGAAGTCGCCATGTTGGAGGTACTCCGCATCACTACAAATCACAGGCACTGAAGTAGATCCCGAACGGCGTTAAGGAAAATGATTAATTATTGCCGTGTTTTCGGTTGTACCAATAGGTCAGACCGAGAAAAACATTTGGAATATTATCGACTTCCAAAAGTTATTAAAAACCAGGGAGAGGAATGCCAGAAGTTATCAGAGAAAAGGAGGCGCTTGTGGTTGGCAAAGCTCAACCAGGATCTACGAGGGAAAACTCTGTCTTGTTCGGTCTTTGAAATGTAAAAAAAAACTATTGAGAGTCACTTGGCTACACCTTGAGTATCACAATGATATCATACAGGTAAGGTTAGGTTGATGAAAGACGTTATTGCATTACTTACTTTGGCCTTCATAACACAACGGTCGTTAATGACTTGGTACTGCGTCTCCCTCACCCATCCAAACACCATCTGGTTATAAGCCTCCAAACTTTTGTAGGATTTAGGGACTGTTAGTTATTTAATTAAGGGGCCACCGGAGGCAGTGTTGCCAACTCTTTTCCAATGAAAGTCGCTAGCACCAGCTCCAAAAGTCGCTCATTTGCATATTTTTGACGTAATTACGCAATCATTTGTATAAAGCTTAGTGGTTGTGTCAGCAGGGTAGATAGAAAGAAATAGAACTCTTTAGCCAAATAATCACAAATTCAATACAGGAATTTATTTTACCTTATAATTATTACTTAGGTAGCCTATCTTTGAAGTAAAAAAAAAGAAATTCTACAAAGGGAGGGAAAAAGATCGATAAAGAATTTTCAAAGAAGGCTGGGTTGCCCAGGTCCAGGCCAGCTCAGCGGCATCTTTCTCCCGTCGTGTCCCGCTGTCTCTCCTACCTACACCAGCACCCGCACACCCTGTCCCCCTTCTACCTGCCTGCGCACTGTGCACAGTGCTGCTGCACATGAGGAGAGAGGGGAGAGGCTGCTCCGCTGCTCCTCAGTCACAGAACAGAAGACAATACTGATTTGTCACTAGTCGCTTTTTTGAAAAAAAGTCACTAAGGGGTGTCTGAAAACTCGCTAAAATTGACTTGACCCTCCCCTCATCAGTAATAATTTTCCTATGACCCTCCAAAATGATATGAAAAAGAGGTATGACCCTCCCCTTTCGTGCTGGTTTGTACTTAGCAAAGATGTATAGATGCCATTTGATTTTTACAGCCATGATGTACAGGAGTTAACCTCTGCATTCTCATCTTACACATCACACTCCTCTTTTATGGTGTGGTGGCCATTTCAGTAGATTTACTCACTAACATTGTTGTGGAAACACAATAAGCATGGAAACTAAATGCACACTTCATGCATTACTGCATTACTTCAAATACTAAGTTACTCCTCTAGTAAACTAGTATTCACATGAAATATAACAATAAAACATTGAGACCGTTCAGCAAGGGTCACTGGGAAATAACAATTCAACACTGGTTGCTATGGACTCGTCACAAGGCTTCTTCAGTCATTGTATATTAGCATAGGTAAGCTTGCCGAAGCTGAACATTATCCAAAACTCCATTTCTCAGATGAGCGTCAATTTGGGAGCTTGCATGCTACCACTCCTTCCTTCTCAAATGCCTTGAAAAGGCTGTAGTTTTCACATTTTCACAAATAGTCAAAAATAATCACCGGACCGAAGATATACCTCCCGTCTCATGCCTTCCCGGCTGCCGGATGGTGCTGTCTGCGGCCCGAGTTTCCTTTTTTCAAAATAAAAGCTTGCGTCTGGTCAGCTATGTTTTCGTACGGTGTTTTGGATGTTTTTTAACTAAGCAGTACGGCAAGCATGCTAATTAATACAATTATTTTTTCAGCAGACGTCTTGTGTTTATATGTGCGAGCGGGATTTATTCAGTTTGGGTAATCCCACGGTCTCTAAAGCTACAGCTCTGGCTGACTAAACATGGAGGGACCCATCTGCTAGCTATAGGGGCCGAGACTGAGAGAGCTACATGGAGCTACATGGATATATATGCACTAAACAAGCCACTTTGAAATTTTTCTCTACTCATGAATACAAAGTTGGGTGACCCTTCCCTGTAGACTAAAAAAAATTGGATGACCCTCCCCTCAACAAAGAATAAAAAGACATGACCCTCCCCTATTTTCCTCCGGTGGTCCATTCCATAAATACCGAATGGTCCCTTAAGGTCTTCCGCTGTGTATGGGCTCCGTGAGAAAACCATGTAGTTGACTATATCGGGATATGCAACTGAAGGAAGAATCACCGGGTCGCCATGGATCCAAAAAGAGGGAGCCAACTTGTAGCGTTCTGCACCGCCAGTAAACTGTGATTTCTCAAAATATCGTGCCTTTTTTGGTGGTCCAAGTCCTTCCATGCCTTTGCATCTTGGACACGTTTTGATGAGCTTTTCTGTTGTTTAGACATGAAGTATTAAAGTATCCAAAGTGCACAATACTCCATTACTCCATTCAATTGTTTACACCGAGTGCCTCCAATATGGCCGCGCATCCAGGTTACCACCCAGAACGTGACGTCGGTGAAAACCCTCTATTAAGTAAGAAATCGTGAACCTGATGATGGCTTCTAGCTGAAACGCGTTTGTATTTTGCCCACATTAAATGAGAATATAACCTATCTGTGAGTGATGTAGTTTTTAGTTTTCTTGTCTACACTGTCTAAGATTTGGCACTTTGCTGGCCACTTTTCATTAAATCTTTCATAATTCAAACAATGCCTGGCTGGAAGTTTTCATTCTTTGATTTTCTTTTACTGCTGGTAGCGCATCTGCTGCTCATGATCTGACCATAGTCCTGAAGCAACAATGTTGTTATGAATGCACAAAGGATATGTTACATGTGTGATTTCTGTCTGATGTAGGCTATTCTACTGTATGTCATGTAGTATGTAAACGCCTTCTCTGCTGTTTGGGTTCATGTTTTGTTGCCACTTTGTGCTAGCCTGACAAGCCAGACCCACATCAAGATGTTGGGTCTGGGAACTCACCATTGGCAGGGCTCAATCCGAGGGGCAGGATAATATTTAAATGATCTGGATACATGGGTAAACGCAGTTTGCTCTACCAGTGTATCGCCGTGTGTATTTTGTCCATAGCAAATCTCCACCAATCGGTCCCAAATCTTTTTTTTTGTAAATCTTTACAATACTTTCCTGAAAGAACCAAGCAGGTCTGCCTTGTTGCACAAGCCACATTTTCTTCAACACTTGCCATTTTCAACGTGTAGCTTGCTAGTTAGAAGTTTGGTGTTGTTACCCGAAGGGAAAGGAGTTTGAGAACGGCAACACACAGAGAGCAGAAGATGAGGGACATCCGGCGCCAGATGTGAGGCAATTATCCTGGAAATGTACTGTCGTTGATCCAAACTAGGGGACTTAGTAGAGTTTGCAACTGAATAGGGTCTTTTGTCAGACAATCCCTGCGCATGTCTTTCAAACATCACACCTCCAGTTTGTAATGCAACTTTTCTGTTATAAATTTGTAGAAGCTGAGATAACCCTGATGAATTAATTATGACATCATCAGGGGTTATTTTCTCAGACTTGACAAAAGTCCTCCAGAGCAACAGAAGACATACGTACATGGTACATGGTACTAACTATGACGAGTAAACTTACCTTGATGTGTTCAATTTGTGGACTGGCCCTTTAATTGTTTAAAACATTACAGCAAAGAAATGATACTGGAACTGTCTCATTAGTGTTATTGTATATTTTTTATATATGTATAACTCTCCTCACTCTTTGTTTCTCACTTTCCCTCCCTCCATCCTCTTCTCTTATCTCAGGCCAAAGATCAAACCTCCAAGTGGCTTTAAACCTCAGACCTTTCAACTGCTCTGTCCAGAAACACTGACCATTTATCACACAACCTTTCTCTTCTCTCTCTTTTGCTCTGTAACCTGATTTTTCCTTGTCTCTCGCTCTTTTCTTACATACACAGGATCTCTCATCCTCTCTGGTCTTTAATCAGCCCTCAATATGAACACCATCAGGTATTCATGGTATTGATTCGCAGCTCAATGTTTCTCTTGTCTTCTCTCCTCACCTCCAGCTTTACATTCCTTCACACAGGACCAGAAAACAACCTGCAGATCTTTCAAAAGTTTGAAAACTAACTTCAGGAAGAATTTCTGCTTTCACGTTTGATGCCTTTAGACCAGGGGCAGGTCTAGAGGGTGGGCCCGGGGTGGCACCCGCCCCCTGAAATATGTTTGGCCCCCCAATCCATTGGGCTAAAGTGCTGTCAAGATGACAAATTTGTTTTCCATTGGATCAGAGTACTGTCACTTTGCTGCCTGTTCTGCCATTCGCTGCCTTGCCATTTGGTAAATGGATATATACTTTAAACAAACATTGTATGGAAACTGTGTGCTTTGTTGAAATTTTGAAGCCACTTTAGAAGTAAACATATTAAACTCGCTGTAGAGCACTTGTTGCTGTAAGAAATAAATTGTGTATTGCACTTTATTTCTGTTCTGTTTCCTATTATCTGAAAACTGTGTACAGCAATGTTTTCTTTGTTGGAGTTTGTAAAAACTTTTTTTACAGTTTATTGTAAATGTATTTTTTATGTAGAAAAATCTTCCCAGCCCTTGTCACATGACCAGTTAATGTTTCCATGATGACTATCCAAGTTTTTGCCCATAGAAGATGTGTATTGTAATTGGATACACAATTTGTTAAAAAGAAAAAAGAAAAAAAGAAAAAGTGAAATTAATAATGTTTTGTTTAGCAAAATTAGATTGTGTTGTTGTATCCTATCCAATATTTCCTATATTTCTAAGCAGATTTTCTATGCTGTATTCTGATTAAAAATCCCCCCCCAAATCCTGGAATCGCCCCTGCTTTAGAAGAACATGTGTTCAGGTGGTTAAACTGGGGATGGACTAGGAATAAAAATCAGACCAGCACCACAAAACCCACCAGGAGATACTCCAGCACCCACACAGACCATGTCACACTTTACAACAATTAAGTAGCTTATGATAATTTGTCAAATGATACACGAAATAGAAACACCTGGAAAGTGTCGATATAATAGTCTATATAATTGTGAACTGTTATAATTTCCACTTTGTCAGATGAGATTCTGTGGTGATTTAATAACTGTAGTTTTTTGAAGTTATGAGGTGGACAAAATGTCAGTAACACATTTTCATATAACTGAGTCAACACAAACAACTAAAAGATAAAAGATACAATGTATTGTGTTTAACTTACTACAGAAACTGTATGGCAGTGGTACATATGTGTCAAAATGGATTTCTCAGGTTCCAAATAGTCCTGATGAATTTGGGTTTCTTGTTTATGGCATGATGGTGAAGATATTGTACACAATACAATACACATCTCAGACTACAGCAGAGATATTCAACAGGGGGTTCATGACCCCTAGGGGTCCTCAGAGTTAGCGCAGAGGGGCTGCCAAATTATGTTAAAAAATAATTTTTCGCTTTTAAATGTACAATAATAAGAACCCAGCACATTATAGCAAATGTAAATTTGTGAAAAGTATCCACTATAGTAACCAGTTAAGGATTTACTGTGCCTTCCACATATACTGTATGTTTAACATTAAAACATGATGTATAAATAATATATTAATATCATTTATTTTCATCCATCTGGCCCAGTTTAACATGCAACTTAGTTTTATACAATATATGTACAGTAGTAGGGGGTCCCTACTCTGTCTCTCTTTCAGCTAAGGGGTCCTCGGCCTACAAAACGTTGAAGACCCCTGGACTAAAGGATATGGATTTTTAGGATTGGCATGTTGAGGTTTGTAGTCAGTGTGGTAACTACAGGTTGTTTACAACTGGTTTTGTTTTTTGTTCAGCCCTGTGTACAGAACTAATCTGTGTAAACAAAGATGTGGTTACGTTTAGGTAAACCTAAATACAGGTAGTCATAATCTGCTGATTTCAAAAAAGAAATATTTACATGACTATGTTCAGGAAGTGCGTATGTCTGATAGTATCAAAGAGACGAGAATCTGTGTAATAGTTAGTCCTGGTTTGTGTGGAGAGAGAAACCGATTAGTTAAATGAGGCTGCAGAATTAGCTCAAGCACTATGAAATGAAACTATGAAATATTTACCAGGGTGTTTGATAGCTCATTTGTATTCAGTTATTTACTTAAAATGTTCTTCTTTATTGTATTTTTTTTTTTTTTTTACTGGGCAACAAGTGGCTGTCACTTCATTTCTGTGCGGTTGTTTCTTTGTCCTTATACCTCCTTGAGCGGTCATTGTAGAATAAAGAAAAGTCTAAAAAGCAGCAAGAGGTCTCTTTGGTCTCAGATTATTTTATTGATCGCCTGAGCGAGCCAGCCAGCCTACTCCTCTCTCTTCTCTGTCTTTCTTCTTTCTTTCGCTCCCTTCTTCCTTCCTTCCTTCCTTCCTTCCTTCCTCCTTCCTTCCTTCCTTCCTTCCTTCCTTCCGAAACAAATTAATCCACTTTTTTATTTTTTATTTTTATCACCACACATCAGTTTCTCCTGAACTTGTTTATGGTTTTCTCATCAAACAAGGGTTTTTATTGTAAAATAAGTTTAAATTATTTCTTTCCCATGACTCTTTTTCCCATCAGAGGTGTTTTTTCTCACAAAGCAAAAAACTCATTTTGGAATCAAGCTTATGTTAGTTTAAATCGCTCTGGATGTGAAAGTTTTGTCGAGATCAGAAAGTCATGTTGTGTATATATCCATTATTGATGTTCCCAAAAGTTCCTGCAATTCAGCTGCAAGTGTTTTTTTCTTAAGATAAAAAGATTATCAAAAGATCTGCGGTTGTTTATAATCAATAATCTCAAAGCTGGATGTGAGAGAATTTTAGGGGAAAAGCAGAGAAATACTTCATTTCATAGCGACCAAACTGTTTGCTACCACTGCTGTTTCAAACGTTTGTCTTTAAAGTAAATCTTCAAAATAAAAGATTATCACCCTGGTTCTATATGTTTGATGACAGCATTATCTCACAGCCTCAAATGAAAAATTATCATATTTTTATAAAACTATTATGAAAGTGCCAGGAGAGTGGGGTTCGTGTCCCATTTGAAAATAAAAGAAAGCCACGTTTTTTTGTTTGTTTTTTCTCTTGCTTTACAGAACAAACACAACAAATGGAGCTACGTCACGTTCAACGCCACATGCGTAACTACAAGTGAAGTAAAGTCTGATTTTAACCCAAACCATAATTTTTTCTAAACTTAACTAAGTAGTCTTGGTGCCTAAACATAACTTAGCTGTGACTGTTGTCACATAATTAACGACAGGAAACGTTAAAAACCATGGCCTTTATGTTCCCTGGTTTCGATATGAGGATGAAAAACTCTCCTGTGGGTCGTATAGGAATAAACAACCAATATCGTCTTATGGTTTGAAGGACTTAATGACCCCTGACCACCTCCATACAACTTGTGTTCAGTGAAATCATCTTTCCTTTAAAATGTCTTATTTAGGACAGAGGTTCGCAATCTTTTTTCAGACAAAGACCCCTTACAAGATAAAAAATATATATGGCCATTTATTTACACTTCTATAGTCTTAGTTATGTAAAAGAACAACTCAAGAGAAATTTATTAGCAAGATATTAGACATACATATTAAACATATTTGCAGATTCGAAGAGTTATAGATTTGCTAGATTTGAATTACTGATTTGGGAGACATGTTTGATCTGTGATTTATAAATTTATGTAACTCTGTTCCTGGCTGATAGAATCCTGAATGACTTAATTTAAAATGAGGGAGTAGAGCAACAAATGCTACAAATTTAACAACAAAAATAAGTGTTTCCCGATCTGAAATCGTTACAGTTAATGTTTGATTTGATTTAGGCACAAAAACAACTTGCTTGGGTTAGGGAACCATCATGGTTTGGATTAAAATAACGACTTCATTAATGCTAGGGGACATTTGTTGTCATGGTTACAATATTAACTTTGAACTATGGAACACACTGAAATGTTACAATCTCGAAAATCTCCGTTTCATTCTCTCTGGGGCACCTAAGGCGATGAGCGGTAATTGCAGGTGTGTTTCTGGATCTCTCTTCCCAGAGATCCAAAGAGTATACCGCTTCACACAGTGAGTTTGTTGCGTTAGCTCCACCCACCGCCCAGTTTGTTGCGTTAGCTCCGCCCACCATCTCTGGCAGACAAATCACTGCTGTGTGATGGAAAATGCGTGAAAATTACTGTGCACCGCTTTCATCAGTGGGCCATAAGCTCAATCACCATTGTGTTACCTCATTTGGGGATAGAGAGTGACTTAAAGGAATACTTTGCCAATTTTAAACCAGATCTGTGTCATCTTTGTGTGGGCAGTGTGTTTAGATGAAAAGTATTTGGCTTCCTCCATGGTGCCTGAGCTCCCCGTGGCGCGGCGCTGGCTCTCGGAGGACCTTGTGATGCGTTTCATGTCATTTGACGGATATCGGTAGACTTCCGCTGCTCCGCTCCGCGGGGAGCTCCATGCACTAACGCCATGGAGGGAAGCCAAACACTATTCATCTAAACACACTACCCACACAAAGATGACACAGAGCTGGATTAAAATATCTCTTCATCAGACATTTATTTAAATAAAAATCCTTGAGATTTTTACTTTAAAGCATGGTTGTTTTTGGGCCCATGCTGGCATAATTACTGCAGCAGCTAGAGGGTACTGTCACATGAATGTAAGCAGATACTACTGATGCTGTCGGTTTTCTTGGGAAGACTCTCGATAAGAGCCTGTTCCTTTGATTTCCATAGAAATGAACTGAAACCAATGGCTGCCTGGAAGGGATGAAATCAATCTAAAAACAGATGAATGACACGAAAAATGATCAGTACTGCAGAGATGATTTACATGGTTTGTAGTAGTTTGTTGTAATTGGCAAAAACATATAAGAAACACCGGTATAGTCGTTTAATCTTACTTCTCTTCTCATCCTCAATTGTCATTCCTCAAGTTAGTGTTTTGAATTCAGCTTTCAGATGAAAACTTCTCACTGCAGTCTACTTGCAGATCTTTATCCCTACAAACAGTTTTAAGTAGTCCACTTATCCACCAGCATCTTTTCTCTGAGCCTCATGACAGCAGCAGCACATTTCAACATCAGAGCCTTCAACATGCTAAGTTCCTTTTAATCCTGAGAAAGTATCTGTGCATACTTAAACGTGGGACAAAGTACTCCGGTGTCAACGTTTAAAGCAAATACAAAGGAAAGTCGATGTTAAGTGCCGAGTGAAAAGGAGATCAAAACACGACAATATGTGTGTTTAGCGCTGACAAGCTTGGAGTTTGTTGTTAAAGTTAGTGAGGAAGAGAGCAGAGAGAGAAAGAGGAGGGAGGAGGGAAGAGGGGGGTTAGGTTTCGATTACTTAAGAGCAGAGAGGCTGTGATTCTGCTCAGTTGGATAGAGAAAGTATCGACGTGGAGTCAGAGAACCTCGGCTTCCCCTCGCTTCCCTCCCCTTTAGTCCCTCAGGTAGGCATTAAAACCCGGCCGAGCGAAGGAGGGATGCAAGGATGGAGAGACGGAGGAATAGAAACCCTCGAGAGCCTAGCCGGAGCTTTGATTCACCGGGGTTTCTCACATCAACCGCAGGAGTCTGGGGCCCGCAGCTCGACGAGGGGCCGCCGTCTTTAAAACCACAACGCTGTCAAAAACTTTTCAATTATCAATTCAGTGTCGAGCTGCGCTGCAGCTTAGAGCCGGCTTAAGGTTACTAACGGCTGTTAAGACGCAGGGGTTTTTGGGCTTGGAGTGGGAATGATGTGTGTTTGGTGTTTTAACGAGGTGAGGAGATCAGAGACAAGCTGCTATATTAAGATAATCTGAATACACTTAAAAAAGTGATGAGGATTGCATGTGATTTTATCTTTTTATTGGACTGGTTGACTACAACCTGCTTGTAATTACAGAGGTTGGAGCAAAGCTTCTCAAACGGCTCTAACATACTGTCAGCTGTGGTCATTAGCATATCCAGCTAACTAGCTTCCTACCAACAGAATTAACAGATCATTACCTCCGATTCCAGGGAGCACATCATTACCTAATGGATTTGTGGGGTCACAGGTTACATTAAAAAAAATCTCAGTTCATAAACAGCACATCCGCTGTGAAGTGATGTGTTGCCACGCTGTGTGGAAGCTGGTCCTGGATGCTATCAGAGTTTAGGTTCACATTAGCACGTTTTCCTCCCATCTCTGAATGCTATGTGGACTAGCCAGTCTCTCCTCCAGCGCGCTTTGGAGGAGGGTCTGGCAAAGCGCAACTAGGCTAACATCAACTTCTCTGTCCTGTTCTTTGTTGGATTTGGGGAAAGTTACACTCAGAGATTGCATAATGTTTGCCACACACATTGGTTAGTCTTCATCAAGAAAGCTTTCGTTAAAAGTGAATACTGTTTGAAAATATGAGCAGTAAAGCATAAATCTAACCTCTGTCTCTGTTCAAGTGTGTAAACATGGACTGGGATAAATCAATATTACCATTAATTGTAACGACTAATGAACCATATCTTATTAATTACACCTGTGCACAATATTCTCCATCCTCAGTGGCTCTCTTAGTAATTCTTTGTACTGAAAAAGTAACAGAAAATCATAATTATAATTAATATTTATGTGAATTCTTTTAGGTACAGATTCAATGCGAGTGTGTGTGTGTGTGTGTGTGTGTGTGTGTATGTGTGTGTGTAGAAGGAGGAGGGGTAAAAGATAGAGAGCGAGGTAGGTGGTGGCGTGACCACGTGGGTGGTTAAGCCACACAAGAGTCCAAGATGGCAGGGGAAACCACATGATGTGAGACTCTTTTATGTTAGCACATGTTGCAGACAAGGGCACAAAATGGCTACTTGTGGCGCCAAGATGGCACTCACACATTACCTATGCAGCCAATGACTATGTGAGGGTGTGTGTAGGTGTATTTTAGTTTAGTGGTAAAAGAGGGGACAGAAAAAGCACAAGAAGAAGAAGCAAAAACAACACTTGAGTGGGGAAAATAATCAAACTTTTAGTCAACTCAGAGCTCAGATGGTCGTTCCTCTGCGGTAAAAACAAAACTCGTATGTGTCACGGAAACTTACCTTTTATAAGCCCACCCACAATCTTTTCCTTAACCTAACTGCGTCAAACGTGACACCAGTAGTCACGACCAAGCGTGTTTAGATAAAGACCGTTTAGATATAATGCTAAAGGAGACTTTTAGTGTCAATAACAACGACAAAGGCACCTGACCAAGCATCCGTATTTTGCGCGATGGGAGTGAGAATGTGTTGGATAGACACAAAAACAGTTCACTCTTCCAGCAAAATGAATGTGAGTAATGTGCAAGAGCGGCCGCAGTGCACTGTGACGTGCATTCAAGTGTCTGAAAAAAACAAACAACAAAAACACAGAATCCACAAACGGAACATGGACGAGAGGTTGATTTTGGCCGTCAGCGATCTCCCAGAGCTGTATAGGCTACGACACAAGTTTGAGGTCGTACAGAGACCTCGGACGCAAAACTATGCTGTGGAAGCATATTTCACCATAATAGGCATGCCAGCTGTGTAGATTATTGTAGCCTCTTAATTGAAATCATTCAGGTTTGTTTTAGCTATGTGAAATCAACATATATGTCTCCACTGAAATACAATCCTATGTTACATTTTTCTCTCAGTTACTTTGGTGCATTTGTCAAATCATAATTGCATTTCACAACAGTGAATGCATTTCTTAAAACAATTGGTGTAAACTGCACCGCATAGTGACTGACCTGAAAAATCGTGTATCTTGCTGGAAATCTTTTTTGTGTCCAAAGCAAGTATTTATACCAATGAATCAAACTGACAAGTCCTTCCGCCATTGTTTATACCAAGATAGTGAAACTGCTTTGTGTTGTTGTCCATATTTAAGAGTTCACTCTGTAAGTATGGTCTAATGAACAATGCACATGAAAGGGAGCACTATTCCCTATGTGACAAAGTTACACATTATTGTCATCTCTGATCTGAGAAATGCGCCAAAGCAACTGAGAAGAACTGTAGCCTACTGCTGTGAGCTGCGAAAACCAAATACCAAGTTGATTATACAGCTCCATACAGGTATTTGTAGGATATATTTGTATTTTTTATAAAACGTTTTTTTAATTTATACTCTTTATTGATCCCCAATGGGGAAATTACAATTTACAATTGGTTGTTATTACACAATAATAATACTGTATTTGTATGTTTATATGATGTAAAATATGTTTGGACTGATTAACACAAGTCATGTTCATTTTCATTGAAGCTCTCATATAGGTAGGTATATGGCCTTTACACAAAATAACTACATATCTCTTACTTAAGTATATAAATTTGCAATGACATAGTGTTGAAATGCAACATTTTATTTAGAAATGAAAATAATCCACACGTCTTCATCTATTTAGAGGAGGAGTGTAAGAAAAGGAGGAAGAACCTAAGGGACAGGTACATAAAGGAGAGGAGACAAAAAAAGGGTGCAGGGGCAGACTTGGAAGTACTTTTCCATACTGTCTTGTCTGGAGCCACACGTCAGGGAGAGACAAATAGCCAGACGCTCCGTTGTAGAAATGAGCTTTCGGAATGTTGTTCGCATCCGGGAAATCGTAGGCCCGACTCTCGTCAGCAGACTGTCAAATTGCTCCCTGTTGAGCTGAAAGTACCCCTGGAACCGGTCACAGTGAATGCGGAGCTCCTTCACCAGCTGGAATTCCCCCAACTGCTCTCTGGACCTGAGGGTCTCGTGCACCCACACCCTTCTTCCTGCTGCCTTCCTCCGTCTTCTCCTCACAACCAGGGCAAGTGCCAAGGCTTTCTTTTGTTTCAAAGACAGAAACATCGTCTCCACCAAATCATTACTGTGTATCCACAATGTCGCATGTACTGCACGTCTGATGTAAACACCGGACGCAGACGTGACGTGCATTCAAATATTGGCGCATGTATGACGTAAATTTGCACTGAGCCTGGCGGAAAGCACAACAAATATAGTTGGGAATAGGACAACCTAGCGGCGAGCGCAGCGCATGCCGCGTACAATGTGAAACGGCCTTGAGAGTGACCTGCGTGAGCTTTTATCTGTTAGGTCACATGGTCAGAGACCCTTGTAGTTTCCTGGGGTTCCTTTCCAATGAAAAGCCAGTGTTTTGATTCAAACTTAGAAGTTTGCATTGCAATGGGAATCTTTAGGCTTGATGGATTCCATGCAGGCCTCTCCTTTGTTCAGAAGAGACCACATGGCTGTAGTTGTCCTTGTTGTGTTAGCATTGATGTTGAATTAACTGAAGGAAGAATGGAAGGCGCTGGTAGTAAAATTATCTGTACAATTTATTTAAAAAGAAAACAATAATTTGCAACACTGCTCCAAGAAGATGAAGACCAAAACAAAAAGCCAGCTTGCCACGGCCAGGCAGAGGCCGATCAAGTATACACACTGGCTCAGCACAGCCTGCTGCCAGCAGACAAAGGGGGGAAGTGAAAGTCGCGGGGTCTCCTCCCTGCTTTAGCCAGGCAGCAGAGTGAGCACAGGTGTTCTCACTCAGCAATCACCAATCAACCTGGAAAGAAGGAGGAGGCACACACAACACACACACACAAAATACAAATCCCTACGTAACAGTTTGCCTTACTGTTATACTGTTCAGTTCCCAACATGTATTTAAAATACTCAGTAGTTCAAATCACTTGAATGTACTAAAAAGGGAAATTCTAAATAAGTCTCTATTTCACATCTGTTGTGACTGCCAAAGTAAGTTATATTATGAATAGATTTGAAGAGGACTTTTATAAGGCTTCTGTTATCACACTATCAGCGGATCTTTTAGAGTATACAGGGACATTTTAACAACAGTCTGCTGCATCTGAAACAACCTCAGAGAAAAAATAGGTATCTTTGCTTGATTCTTGAGAAGCTGTACCTTGATTTATTTTTGCAAACTGTAGCTCGTACTGAATATTCACTGTTACATTCATTGCTTACTGCTAACCTGACATCCAGCACATGCCTGTCCTGACCTCAGACACACTGAGCGCTAAGAGCCTGCATTATTACATCACAACACTTCTCATCACTACACATCTTCTAACAACTACATCATAGTGTGTTATAAACCATTCATGACATGTTTTTATGTGGCTTATAGATGCTAAATGAGGGGACTTAATGTGTTACCAACAAAATAATTGTAGATTTAAACAAATCTGATCCTTTACAGTACAAAAGTAAAAGTAGCAACACCCCATTGTAAAATACTCCATTAGAAGTAAAAGATCATCTACACTGAATGTGTAAAGTAACTAGTGAAAATAGTATAGTCATTACTATCATCAATAAATTACTGTGATGTTCCCTTAAACAACATCCCTCTGTACCTCGTCACTTTTTGCAGTGTTTTGCCCCAGTACAGTGATTAACTACTCTCTTGATGATGAAAGGTATACGAGCCTCAAAGAAAAAACTTTCTAAGGTTACATATTGATCAAAAACAGCACAAACCTTCTGAGGAGGAGCCAAGGCCCTTTTATCTCCCTGCCGACTGTGGAATGACCTGATTATTTATTATGAGGAAACCAAAGAAAAGTTCATCAGATGCTCTGCTTTACTTTTGCCACTCATGTTCTAACTTTTCTCAGGTGTGCAGATGTTGCACTTGTAGTATTAATAGTATTGTCCTGTTCCTCCTGAGTGGGTCATTTTCTCTCTCATGAATAATCAGCTGCCATTATTTATTAACCATTGTCTGACTTAGTTTTTTGCTGTGTATACTTGTTTCACTGGCTGCAGCTTCTGAGGGGAAGAAGAAAGAGGCCTGTTGACCCACAGCTGGTACTGACCACAGTCTTTAATGTTAGAAGTTATAACTGTCAGGATGTCACTGGGTGCACAGGGCTTTAAAACCCTAACCATGTAATCATGATCAAACCCCCCCCCCCCTTCCAAAATAATAATCTATTTTTTATTTTAGCAAATTAACTTACTTTAAGATATTTGTGACAACGTTTCTGAAAGTTAAAGTTACCACATCCATCTGTGTGTGTTTATATATAAGCTCATCCGCCTCGGAGTCAAATATTGCTTGTGTCATCTGACCCTGGGTTTGTGAACTCTGACCCCTGCTCTGCGTATCACAATGTCACCACATGCGTGTGTGTGTGTGTGTGTGTGTGTGTGTGTGTGTGTGTGTGTGGCAGCGTAAAAGGAGGAGTTCCTGGAAACTTGTAGGACACAGATGTTTGTATCAAACGTTGCTTGTATCCCTGTAATTGATATAATACCTAACCTAAACTTAACTCCAACCTTAACCGTTTTAACCCACTTAAATCTGAACCATCAGACAGTACTTCTAACAAAAGGAAAAAGCACAACATACCAGTCTTAGACCCACCAGGGAGTTATGATAATGATCTCTTCAAGTTTTTGTCATTAATGTAAAATGCTTCTCAGTGGTCTTTTATACATTTGTCTTACTTTCTCATAATGACTACTTTCTTCACATTTTAATTAATTTCATTTGATAGGTACGATGCAATTTAACATACATAGTTCCAATACAGAGTATGGAACTGATGCAGAGAGTTAATTGCTAACTCTTGTCCACAGTTGAGCTTTTACATGTACACTGCAATTAAAATATACAGCTTTCAGTATCATAAAATCACAATACACTACAAATATGGAAATACAATAAAATACACAACACACAAAACACATACCACAATACACCAATGCACCTTGGTAATTTACATTACAATTAGCTAAATACAGCTTTTAGCCATTGTGTAACTTATTGTATATCTGGAATTAATTTGATTTTAGTTGGTAATCTGTTTAAGAGTTGACAGCCCTTTATTTAAAAAAAGCTGATTTTCCAAATTTAGACATATTAACTAATTTAGTTTATAATTCATAGCTAATAATTGTGTTCATTAAAAATATTTGTATTATTATAATAACTTAAACTAATGAGAAATTGTCATATAAGGTAGTATGTGAGCTAAGTATTAGAATTTTGATGTAATCAGTAATTATCAAAAGAAAAGAAATTAACTGAAACTTTAGAGGGGAGGACTAATGTAAAAAATGTAAGCAGCAATGTAAAGTTGACATGTTTTATATTTACTGGGGAAAAAAACACTGGTATAGTCCATTCATTTTACATCTACATTGTCCTTCAGTGGACATCTCTGCTTTTAATTCAGATTTAAGATGAAAACTTCTCACTGCAGTCTACTTGCAGATCTTAATCCCTAAAAACGGTTTTAAGTAGTCCACTTATTCACCCGCATCTTTTCTCTGAGCCTCCTGACAGCAGCAGCACATTTCAACATCACAGCCTTCAACCTGCTAAATTCCCTTTAATCCTGAGAAAGTATCTGTGCATACTTAAACGTGGGACAAAGTACTCTGGTGTCGACGTTTAAAGAAAATACAAAGGAAAGTCGATGTTAAGTGCCGAGTGAAAAGGAGATCAAAAACACGACAATATGTGTGTTTAGCTCTGACAAGCGGAGTTCATTGTAAAAGTTAGTAAGGAAGAGAATTGAGAGAAAAAGAAAGAGGGGGGTGGGGGGGGTTAGGTTTCGATTAGTTAAGAGCAGAGAGGCTGTGATTCTTCTCAGCTCCGCAGCTGACTTGTAGCCTACTTATAAAATACACAAAACCAACAGCGTAGTGCTGTTCCATTCAGATCAGAGGTTTAATCTCCAATATCTGCCCCAAGCCACAAATATTAATATACAGCACTTTCCTTACACACAAAGTAGTGTTTACTACTTTTTTTCAGTGTTTAGTACAAACCTAAATGACCAACATATTGTCTTCTTATGCCTTTTTTTAACCTTATATCTGTAGCAGCATTTGTAAGAACATTTTTGAAAACTACTATGAGTAAATACAAATAAATAAATGACATGTAAAAGCAACAAGTGCTCCTAATCCCTCCCTAAGTTGCATCAACAAATGACAAATGTGCATTACTTCACCTGACAAACTGCACAGGAAGACGGAGGCAGGACATTGATGTGAATAAATCTAACATGGCAGGGTAAATGCAGTGAAAGAAAAAGCTTTTAGGAAAAACAAAAATGTGTCAGAGTCGCAGAAACTCAGTGATGGTGAGGAAGGTGAGGATTTATCTAGTTCTGAAAAAAAAACACCTGTGCTTGTACTGTAAGCTGTGCTGTCTGCTGTGTGAAACCGGATTCAAAGAAAATCATGACAGTCAAAAATGCCTACGTTACTTTGCAAGCAGATGTAACACTGCAAATTAGTACAACCACCTGACACATCACAAAAAGACAAGAAAAGCAGACCATTCAAACATCCAGTGGATTAGTGAAAAATGCACACTGACTACGGCTCTACCACTCTGAAATACTGAGATAACTCAAAGCCTCGTTGTCAACATGTTGTTAACCATTCTGCTTCAGCTTCCAGACCGTGGTCTAACTTGAGGGCTCTCCCTTCACTTTACCCAGCAGTTCGGAAGTATGACACAGGAACTTGTCTTGAGAAGCTGCAGCAATTATTCATGGACAAACTGAAACCTACACTGTACACAATAAAACTTAACTTCTAATTTGTTCTCTGAAATATGGAAAGCCAACCAGTTCAAATATATATGTGATTTCTAACACGTTAACAACACATGGACACACAGACATCACGTTCACAACGCGCAAACGTGTTGTCTACGTGTTGTTAACGTGTTGTTAACATATTCAGTTTTTTACACGCTAACATGTTGACAACATGTTGACAACATGTTAAAGTGCTGACAAAGCATTGACAACCCAGTGATTTCACATAATTCTGAGGCATATGGCCACTTGTCTACTTGTTTGTTCATCAATTTGAATTTGATTAGTCGTTCAGCAATCGTTAATAACGAAGAACTAAATAATCAAAGGATCAATGTAAGGGAACTTTTTTGTAGATAGATTTTGTAGATTTAGTTTAAAGAGCTTGGGACAGAAGACAAAGTGCTTTGTTTGTAATGTTATATGTAAGACGTTCATGTGGGCTAGGCAACTGTATGTGTACCACACAATACATTTTTTACTAAATAATTATACTGTATGTTTTTAAGGTTTAATTTACAGTTAAGGAGAGAATGAAGCTCATGTCAGTGTTTTTAAATTGTGAAAAGCAAAGAACAAAGAACTACATCCCCATCACAGCATCCCTGACCTGATTGTGAAGGGAACCTAGGACACAATATAGCATAATAATATATATATTTTTAATTCTATCATTATTTTCAGCATTGTCAGTTTTCATATTTTATGTCTTTGTGTTCACATCAGTTCCATGCTGGCTTGAAGAATGAGATCAATACCATCTTGTGTTTGATGTCTTGAACAAGAATTGGTACGATTCCGCTCTTAACCGCCGTAATTTGTACACCGGAGGGCAGAGCGATTGATTATGTTTCCAATCCAAAAGCTGCTTGATGATAAATATTTTATTGCTGCGTGTGTCAATAAATGACTCCCCAACAACGAGTTGTTGTGAACTCATTCTGGTTACAGATGATCTCAGTGAGGATATTGATTGATTGTTTATGAGCAGTTGATGGGAGATGAATTGGTTAAGTGGCGTAGCATCCGCTCTGTGTGTCAGAGCTGCTGCTCATAATCACGCCTCAAATGATTGACAGCTGGCTGTCTTTAGCCTGTGATCCATATAGGGGAGAATAAATGCGGATGGAAACCTTGTAACCCAGTTTCCAGCTGTTGGAAAGTTGGTTTAAGCTTGTTTCAGTATGTATTCATTAGGTTTTAAAGGCTACCATAAACTGTTCAGAAAACTCTCCATGTTAGTGTTTTCAAGAACACTCTAATGTCTGAGATTTGTGAGTTCTTTGCTTATAGCACTGCTGTCAGACAATCACACCCATGGACATAGTGAAAAGGATGATTCCTATTTCGAGTATACCGGACGCCTTAGAGCGGCAGAGCAGACTGGGCTCAACGGTACGTGGGCTTAAAGAGACCTGCGCTAAAACGTTTCAGACAGAGGTGTGCAGGCAGACAGTATGAGAAAAATAATGTGTTTGATTAAACATTAAAGCATGTAAACATGTATTAGTAGAAACCCAAAATACAGGTATGTAATACCTAGGTAATATGTCTCCTTTAAAAGTTTTCTCATTACTTTGATTTAAAAAACCAAAAACATAATTCAGGTGGCATTTCCCTTTAAAGGGTATGTGCCGGTACAAATGTTATTGGTCCCATCATTTTCTTGTAAGTTTCCTGAATAGAAACATGTAATAGAGTAGTATGGATAAGAGACAAAGATTTTTTCATGAGATACATACATTGGTTGGGTACAATCGAAAATCCTTTGAACAAAGTTGAGTGGGAGCGAAGGAAGGAAAGATTTATTTTCCTTCTGCTAAATGACAAATGACAATTCTGCGATGCCACCACGTCTGAAACACACTCACATCAGTCTGTAATTTCACCTCAGAGTGAGTGAACAACAAAACTAACAACAAACAATAACAAATAACAAACCCTCATCTCGCAGTAGACACGTCATGGAGAAGCGAGGTTGTCACCTGGCGGCGGTAAATCGCCTCCAGACCAGATTCCTCAGGTCTATTACAGCCGGAAGACGAGCAGGAGAGATGGCAGCGAGCAGGATGTGACCGGCAGAAGCATCGACTGGTTAAGGCTGAAGATTGGTGAGAGCGGATGGATCGATACTCTCAGAGCCTGTACAGAAAGCTGGACGCTCAGAAAGAGAGAGGACTGTGATTACTGCAGAAAGAGAGAGAGAGAGAGAGAGAGAGAGAGAGAGAGAGAGAGAAGGAACAATGGAGGGAAATAATAAGGAGAAGTCTCTATTATCCTTTTAATTATTTTCTGCTTCTTTTTTTCTTTTTGAAGCAATGGAGATTGAACCTACAGATATACATTTAATGAAAAAAGCCAATCATGTAGTTTTTCCATATATCAAAACGGCGGTGATGGATGGTGGTGGAAAAATGACAAACTCAAAGTGAGGGTTTCTCGTAACTTCAAATGAACGTTGATTTAAAATATATACCGTATTTTCCGGACTATAAGTCGCACTTTTTTTCATACTTTGGCTGGTCCTGTGACTTATAGTCAGGTGTGACTTATATATCAAAATATATATAATTTAACATGTTTTAAATGTTATTTCATGTTGAAAACATTACCGTCTACAGCCGCGAGAGGCGCTCTAGGCTTGTGACAACTATATGCTGCTCCTAAAGACAACTGAGAAAGAAAAGAAACTGCAGGCGACTGCAGGTAGTAAAATACGCAGCCGAAAACGGTAATCGAGCAGCAGAACGAAAGTTTGGAGTGAGTGAGAAACTTGTGAGGGACTGGCGAAAAGGTTAGTCTTACTGCAATGAAGAAAATAAAGAAAGCTAGTCGCACGCTGAAATCCAGATGGCCAGAGCTGGAGGAACGAGTCCACAGATGGGTACTTGAACAACGTGCTGCTGGGAGAGGCTCATCAACAGTGCAGTTACGTTACGTTAACATACCGGACACCTACCGTATTCAGCCCCTTGTTCTGTGTGCTATTGTGTAGTTTAATAACTTGCCTTTCCAGATTAAATGTCTGTTCTTGGTCTTAATAAATTTCTAAATAAATGCGACTTATAGTCCAGTGCGACTTATATGTGGTTTTTTTTTTTACGCATTTTTTGACTGATGCGACTTATACTCCGGAGCGACTTATAGTCCGGAAAATACATTAAATGTAAAATGTGGGGCGACCTCTAGCTCACCCAGTAAGAGTGTGAGTCCTTTGCAGCGGCCCGGGTTGGAGTCCGACCTGCGGCCCTTTGCTGTGTGTCATTCCCCATCTCTCTCCCACCTTTACTGTCTATCCACTGTCACCACACATAAAGGGAGTAGCCCCAAAAAAATAATCTAAAAAAAAAAAGTTGAAAAATGTAAAATGGATCCATAACATGCATATGTGTATTAGCAACTTGCATTGAGTGAAATATCTCAGTTTGACAACACATACAACAAATTTAAAGCAAAACACTAAAGAAATATAAATCCTAATTCCAATGAAGTTGGAATTTTGTCTATCCATCCATCCATCTTCGTCTGCTTATCCGGGGTCGGGTCGCGGGGGTAGCAGCTCCAGCAGGGGACCCCAAACTTCCCTTTCCCGAGCCACATTAACCAGCTCCAACTGGGGGATCCCGAGGCGTTCCCAGGCCAGGTTGGAGATATAATCCCTCCACCTAGTCCTGGGTCTTCCCTGGGGCCTCCTCCCAGCTGGACGTGCCTGGAACACCTCCCTAGGGAGGCGCCCAGGGGGCATCCTTACCAGATGCCCGAACCACCTCAACTGGCTCCTTTCGACGCGAAGGAGCAGCGGCTCTACTCCGAGCTCCTCACGGATAACTGAGCTTCTCACCCTATCTCTAAGGGAGACGCCAGCCACCCTCCTGAGGAAACCCATTTTGGCCGCTTGTACCCTGGATCTTGTTCTTTCGGTCATGACCCAGACTTCATGACCATAGGTGAGGGTAGGAACAAAAACTGACCGGTAGATTGAGAGCTTTGCCTTCTGGCTCAGCTCTCTTTTCGTCACAACGGTGCGTAAATTGAATGCAATACCGCACCTGCTGTGCCGATTCTCCGACCAATCTCCCGCTCCATTGTCCCCTCACTCACGAACAAGACCCCAAGGTACTTGAACTCCTTCACTTGGGGTAAGGACTCATTCCCTACCTGGAGAAGGCACTCCATCGGTTTCCCGCTGAGAACCATGGCCTTCGATTTAGAGGTGCTGATCCTCATCCCAGCCGCTTCACACTCGGCTGCGAACCGATCCAGTGATTGCTGAAGGTCACAGGCTGATGATGTCATCAGGACCACATCATCTGCAAAAAGCAGCGATGAGATCCCCAGCCCACCGAACTGCAACCCCTCTCCACCCCGACTACGCCTCGATATCCTGTCCATAAATACTACAAACAGGATTGGTGACAAAGCGCAGCCCTGGCGGAGGCCAACTCTCACCTGAAACGAGTCCGACTTACTGCCGAGAACCCGGACACAGCTCTCGCTTTGGTCGTACAGAGATTGGATGGCCCTGAGAAGGGACCCCTCACCCTGTACTCCCGCAGCACCTCCCACAGTATCTCCCGGGGCACCCGGTCATACGCAGTTGCCAGATCCACAAAACGCATGTAGACCGGTTGGGCATACTCCCAGGCTCCCTCCAGGATTCTTGCGAGAGTAAAGATCTGGTCCGTTGTTCCACGACCAGGACGGAATCCGCATTGTTCCTCTTCAACCTGAGGTTCGACTATCGACTGAACCCTCCTTTCCAGCACCTTGGAGTAGACTTTACCGGGGAGGCTGAGAAGTGTGATACCCCTGTAATTGGCACACACCCTCTGGTCCCCCTTTTTAAAAAGGGGAACCACCACCCCGGTCTGCCACTCCTTAGGCACCGTCCCAGACTTCCACGCAATGTTGAAGAGGCGTGTCAACCAAGACAACCCCTCCACACCCAGAGCCTTTCTGGATGGATCTCATCAATTCCTGGGGCTTTGCCACTGTGGAGTTGTTTAACTACCTCAGCAACCTCCACCAGGGAAATTGACGACAATCCCCCATCATCCTCCAGCTCTGCCTCTACCATAGAGGGCGTATTAGTCGGATTTAGGAGTTCCTCAAAGTGCTCCTTCCACCGCCCTATTACCTCCTCAGTTGAGGTCAACAGCATCCCATCCTTACTGTACACAGCTTGGATGGTTCCCCGCTTCCCCCTCCTGAGGTGGTGAACGGTTTTCCAGAAGCACCTTGGTGCCGACCGAAAGTCCTTCACCATGTCTTCTCCGAACTTCTACCACACCCGCTGCTTTGCCTCTTTCACGGTAGAGGCTGCAGCCCTTCGGGCCCTTCGGTACCTTGCAACTGCCTCCAGAGTCCTCTGGGATAACATATCCCAGAAAGACTCTTTCTTCAATCGGACGGCTTCCCTGACCACCAGTGTCCACCACGGTGTTCGTGGGTTACCACCCCTTGAGGCACCTAAGACCCTAAGACCACAGCTCCTCACCGCAGCTTCAGCAATGGAAACTTTGAACATTGTCCACTCGGGTTCAATGCCCCCAGCCTCCACAGGGATGCACGAAAAGCTCCGCCGGAGGTGTGAGTTGAAAGTCTGTCGGACAGGGGCCTCCTCCAGACGTTACCAATTTACCCGCACTACCCGTTTGGGCTTACCAGCTCTGTCCAGAGTCTTCCCCCACCCCCTGACCCAACTCACCACCAGACGGTGATCGGTTGACAGCTCCGCCCCTCTCTTCACCTGAGTGTCCAAAACATACGGCCTCAGATCAGATGAAATGATTATAAAATCGATCATTGACCTTTGGCCTAGGGTGCTCTGGTACCAAGTACACTTATGAGCATCCCTATGTTCGAACATGGTGTTCGTTATAGACAATCCATGACTAGCACAGAAGTCCAACAACAAACAACCACTCTGGTTTAGATCAAGGAGGCCGTTCCTCCCAATCACGCATCTCCATGTGTCTCCATCATTACCCACGTGCGCGTTGAAGTCCCCCAGCAGAACTATGGAGTCCCCGACTGGAGCCCCATGCAGGACTCCACTCAAGGTCTCCAAGAAGGCCGAATACTCCGAACTCTTGTTTGGTGCATATGCACAAACAACAGTCAGAGTTTTCCCCCCCACAACCCGCAGGCGTAGGGAGGCGACCCTCTCGTCCACCGGGTTAAACTCCAACGTAGCGGCGCTCAGCCGGGGGCTTGTGAGTATCCCCACACCCGCCCGGCGCCTCACACCCTGGGCAACTCTGGAGAAGAAAAGATTCCAACCCCTATCCAGGAGTATGGTTCCAGAACCAAGACTGTGCGTAGAGGTAAGCCCCACCAGATCTAACCGGTAGCGTTCCACCTCCCGCACAAGTTCCGGCTCCTTCCCCCACAGACAGGTGACATTCCACGACCCCAGAGCCAGCGTCTGCTGCCCAGGTCTGGTCCGTTGAGGCCCCTGACCTTCACTGCCACCCATATGGCAGCGCACCCGACCCCAGCGGTTCCTCCCACAGGTGGTGGGCCCATGGGATGGAGAGATAGGTGCCACGTAGCTTTTTCGGGCTGTGCCCAACTGGGCTCCGTGGCAAACCCGGCCACCAGACGCTCGCTGACGAGCCCTCCATCTGGGCCTGGCTCCAGACGGGGGCGCCGGGCTTCCTCCGGGCAGGGTCACTCCATCTCTACCTCGGTCACTCATTTTGAATTTGATGCCTGCAACCTTTTATCAAAAAAGCTGGGACAGGGGCATGTTTACCACTGTGTTACATCACCTTTTCTTTTAACAATACCCAATAAGCGATGGGGAACTGAGAACACTAATTATTGAAGCTTTGTAGGTGGAATTCTTTCCCATTCTTTGATGTACGACTTCAGTTGTAGAACAGTCCGGGGTCTCCGTTGTCGTATTTTGCGCTTCATAATGCGCCCAGTATTTTCAATGGGAGACAGGTCTGGACTGCAGGCATGCCAGTCTAGTACCTGCACTCTTTTACTATGAAGACACGCTGTTGTAACACGTGCAGAATGTGGCTTAGCATTGTCTTGCTGAAATGATGTCCCTGAAAAAGACTTTGCCCAGATGGCAGCATATGTTGCTCCAAAACCTGTATGTTTCAGCATTAATGGTGCCTTCACAGATGTGCAAGTTACTCATGCCATGGGCACTAACACACCCCCATACCATTACAGAGGCTGGCTTTTGAACTTTGCATGATAACAATCTGGATGGTCCTTTTCCTCTTTGGCCCGGAGGACATGATGTCCATGATTTCCAAAAACAATTTGAAATGTGGACTCGTCAGACCATAGCTCACTTTTCCACTTCTCAGATGAGCTCAGAGAAGCCAGCAGCGTATCTGGGTTTTGTTAATATGTGGCTTTCGCTTTGCATAGTAGAGTTTTAACTTGCACTTGTAGATGTAGTGACGAACTGTGTTAACTGATAATGGTTTTCCGAAGTGTTCCTGAGCTCACGTGGTAATATCCTTTACATAATAATACCCAATCATGGTATTAGGTGTTTTTTGAGCATTCCTCAACTTTTTCCAGTCTTTTGTTGCCCCTGTCCCAGCTTTTTTGGAACGTGTTGAAGGCATCAAATTTAAAATGAGTTAATATTTGCAAAAAATCAATAAAGTTAATCAGTTTGAACATGAAATACTTTGTCTTTGTAGTGTATTCAATTGAATATAGGTTGAAAAGGATATACAAATCATTGTATTCTGTTTTTATTTATGTTTTACACAATGTACCAACTTCATTGGAATTGGGGTTTGTAAAATAAACATTTAATAAACATCATGTTCATCCACGATTGGTACACATGTTAAGCAGTTTTAATGTCATATTTTCTGCTCTCAGTGGTCGATACACATGTTATTTTGAACAGAATTCAGGGACTTCAAAACCCACTTGCTGTTACTATCAGTAACCACAGATCCTGAAAATTATAATATATAAAAAATCTTTTAAGTTCTCAATCTGTGTATCTGGGTTAACTGTGCTGCTGTCTCTGGGTACCTCTCAAATAAATGTGAAAAAAACACCTCCTATTACATAAAACTGCACTTTAACTGCCACTTCACTGGAACTTCAATGTCTGCCCATTGGTTGTCCAGATTTAAAAGGCGAGGCCTGTTGAAGTGACCCCCAACCCCAGAAAAAGAGGTAATAATGTGTGTGGTAACTTGATTAGTAACAAGATGATCCTTAATATAACAATGATCTCAGTTTGTTTGTGTTCCATCTCCACAGCGCTGTAGAGTAAGGTCTGGCTACACCACACACACACACACACACACACACACAAAAAAGGCTCTGGGTTGTTTGCAATTTTTTTCTTGGGCGCCGCTAAGCTCCGGACGCTGCGACAGTGGCTCTGCAAAAAAGTCTCGGTAAGGCATTTGTCTTGGTGGAACATCTGCACCCCACAAAAAGAAAACATCACATAAAATATTAAATGAAGTTAACTGTTTACACAATACAGTAACATCAGCTATTAAAATAGCTGGATACATGGTTAAACGTAATTTGCTCTTACCAGTGTATTGCTGTGTGTACTTCGTTCACAGCAATCCCCACCAATCGGTCCCAAAATGTCCCAGTTAGAGAGTCACTTACGAGTAAATTCCGTAAACATATTCTCTTTAAATCTTTACAATCATTCCCTGAAAGAACCAAGCAGGTCTGCCTTGTTGCACGATCCAAATTTCTTCAAAACTTGCCATTTTCAGCGCGTGGCTTGCTAGCTCGAAGTTTGTCGTTGTTTCTCGAAGCAAACAGAGTTTGAGAACAGCAACATACAGAGAGCAGAAGGTCACTGACATCCGGCGTGTGAGCCATGCTCAAGATGTCAGGCAATTATCCTGGAAATGTACCAGACTACATCGTAGGTAATGAGAGACAACACTGTTTCACTGTAGCCTACTTGTCATGTTATATTAACGTGTTGTTAGTGGTACTGAGCAGTAAGGACCACACCAGCATCTAACCAAACACAAGTGACATTTGCAGGAATGTTTAACTACATGCTGTTGAAGATTATTTAAGATATTGTACAAGCAGTAAGAAATGGATTTCAATCTCACAAGCCAATTACACTATTTACAGTGTGCACAACACTGTATGGCTACTGTTATGCGCTCCCCGCCCTGCTCTCTTTTTCCTCTCTGTTCATCTCAGGTGTTCCTGATTCCTGATTGTCATTGTGGCCCCGCCCCTGTATATAAGGAAGGCTGAGAGACAGGGATCGGGTCTCTGAGACTGAAGCAGCTCTGATCACCGTTGTCTTCTGTTGTCTTCTGTTGTCTTCTTTTGTGTTTTATTACTTTGAGGATGATTGGTTGGCTCAGGCTTCTTCCCTTCTTTTGTTTTTTTTGGCCAGACCTCCAGACTCCCATACTTTTGGTTTAATTAATAATAGTTAAGTTGTGAATAAACTTGAATTTACTTCAACTAATCCTCGGGTTTGGTTTAATTTGATATGTTGACGGTCACATTTAAGTTGTGTTTTTCGCTGTGGCCGTAACATATTTGGGGGCTCGTCAAACAGTCAGGTGTGTAGATCGCTAGAGTGTGGTTTTGATTTGGTTGTGGCGGGGTTTGATAACTACAGAAAGTTGTGACAGTTTATTCAAGAGCTTTTATTTTTACTTAATTTTATAAATGTCAGTTTTTATAAATTGGACGATGAAAGTCTGCGTTTGTCCGCCATTGTACAAACAGCATTTTTTTATAGTTTTTCGAGCAGTTAGGTGACAAAGAGATTAAAGGATACAAGTCCAAATGACCCAGCGGGGAATGTGTGGCTGTGCGTGTGTGTGTGTGTGTGTGTGTGTGTGTGTGTGTGTGTGTGACCTTGACACTGACAGAGCTTAGCCTTAGGCCTGTCCTTTGGCTTCAGGGAACACACACACACACACACACACACACACACACACACACACACACACACACACACACACACACACACACACACACACACACTTCCCAGTGTAGCCAGCAGGGCTGTGGCTCATTAATATTGCATTGATTGGACAGAGAGGAGCAGTGCACTGGAAGAACTTTTTGTGTGTGTGTGTGTGTGTGTGTGTGTGTGTGTGTGTGTGCGTGTGTGTGTGTGTGTCTGTCCGTCGGGTTAGAGGAGACAAGAGAAGAGAGGAGTATGAGACAAGGATTGACAAAAAAGTCTTTGTACTAACTAAACGGTGTGAAATACATTCCATGCGGTTAAAGCTGTAACTGATCTCATCAGAGAGAAAAACTACATTTTACCACAATCATACATTAGTGGACCTTAAATTACACACTACACTGCAGCTTTTAGTAAGTTAGATTGAAGACTTTTAAAGATGTTTTGATGCCACTCAGAATTAAATTAAAGACCAGTTTCCAATAAGACATTAGCAAAAAGCAAGTGTTAAGACAATTTTGGCATTATATTGTTTGACAATATTCAACAATATTTTTTTAAACATTTTACAATTTATATAGTTAAAATGCACTATTTCTCATCAATTTAAACATCAGTATTATGCATGATCACAATATGTTATCACTGTGTGATTTCATGGAATAGCGCAAAATTATATATATTTTTTTCACCATTTTGTCTTACAGTAATCAAATAGGAGACAGAGGCCCACAGGAAATGAGGGATGGCATGCAACAAAGGTTCCAGGCCAGACTCAAACCTGGGTCTTAAACCTATAGACCACCAAGAAGCTTCATAGCACTTTTCAATACAACTTTCAAGTGCTCTATCAGAGCAAAATAATTACAGCTGGCTAGGTTTGAGTACTGACTAGCTACTTTATGAATTTTGCAATACATCCTGAGTTCTCCAGTGCCTCATGAACTTTAGCTCCACATATCTGTACCACACATGATCTTCTTTCTGATAGCTGACATGCAGGTCCATTTGCTTGGTTTTGGTCATTTCATTGAGACTTTCACTCACATCAAAACAAACATATCTTTATTGACATCTGCAACAAGGAGTTTAATGACATAAGTGGTTAATCCAAATCTTGCAGTATTTGATGTTTGTCTTTCCCAGATGCAATGATTTGAGTGATTTGATTTCAGAGTCAGGAAACATAGCTTGGAACATGTCTCTGACTCCTTTGTTGGTGTCGTAGGACTGGTGCTTCATTAGTTTATATTTTATTAAACTTACTTCTACAAAGTACTGTTACAGTACTGTCATATTTTTATACCAAGCCAAGTGTTTCCGCTATATACATTTACTGTAATAGTGGCGGTCCACCGCTATTAAACTATTGCCCCTGCTCTTTCAGTATTTTATGAAATGTCATTAAGTCATTATTACACGACTACATCATCCGCTCTCTCTTCTCTTTGAGGGTGAGCAACTGGAACAGTGACAGGACGTCATCACTCGCAAAGTCATGACATCCAAATAAACAACAGCGTGAGTATAGCCATTTTCTCCTCAGGCAGAGTGACAAACAGGGACGAAAGCCTTGATGGCGATTTACCATGAAAACTGAGCTTGTGCGCATCCCGTGAAATATGACAACTACAGTAGCTTGGAAAAAAGCGTTGTGGGCACTGAATTTGATGAATTGACCGTTAATTAGACCCCAGGTGAGACAAGAAGCTAACATTAGTGCATCCTGCGGCCCTTCTACCTTTGACTCTCCGCTGCAGGAGATGTTGTATTCCCCCGACACGCTGTATTCACTTATTGTTTCATTTTTTCCCCAGGTTAGTCGGGATGTATACCGCTCAAAACCAACATGAAAACACTTAGTAATGTTTCCCTTTCCCGTTTTGTTGCTAAACTGTATGCAAAATGAGCGGTGACGTTAAAAGTACAATATGTAACTTTCGGCCGCTAGGAGTCTCTCAACCAAAACAATGGATTGTAAAAACAGAGTTTTGATGACGTTGGGAAGTTGTGTGGAATTATGGGAGTTGTAGTTTTTATTGTTAAACACCTTTGCTGGTTAGAATGCATCTGTTCACGGACGAGTTTACCCATTCAAGTTTATTCACGTTACGTTTAGTAACGTTTATTCATGTCATTCTAATAAAATAGCTGCATTTGCCCCAACATAATTATGTTTTTCTTGATTCGATCTGTGTTGGTAGCTGACCAGTTAGCTAGTGAGCCAGCAAGCTAACATTAGCCAGCAGCTAAAACCACAGTGACTATCACAATATATTTCACATGTCAATGTCACCTTTTGGATGGTTTCAACACCGGGTGGACGCGGTTTGTTGTAATGCTAGCTAGCTACTCAACGAGGCTGAGAGACGGGTGGGGAATCTCTGGCCGGGACGGCGGAGACGTAGCTAACATTATGGATGGCCGCTGTTGTGACTCGGATCTGGGTCTGGGTCTTATGTGGTCTGTTTCCGGACGCTTCATTAAACTGCCGTTAGCGTCGTAAGCACCCGGCACTGGAGTTAAGTGCTGTATAGTACTTATAGTACTCAGGGGCGCCACCAGGAATTTTGGGCCCCATGACAAAAAATCAAATTAGGCCCCCCTCTGCGCAGCTGTTGTCACCACATCTCTAGGACCTAACTGTCCCATCAAAAGCTTTACATAACTCTAATTAAAGGCTTGCAACTGTCTTGCTTCTTGTAGTTCAATACAGTTAATATTGTCTGTATCTTACATGCAGGCTCAGGTAAGCTACTCACTGTTTCCGACTGTCCAGCATCCAGTACAGACAGTAGGTTGTTGTTTTTTAGGGGTCCAAGCCCGAGTCTGCAAGAACCGGCAGTAGCAAAGCTATCCCGTTCGCACAGAAGGGCTGTAGAACCCTATTGTTTTTCTACTGATTAATCTTCTTCTTCATTATTCTTCTCCGCATAAAACTCAGACTAAAGCCTAAACCGTACATGGTGGGGGGGTTGCTGTTTTCAGGACTGGTCTGAAACTCCGCAAGGACCTCAGGTGCAAAAATTGACCCACTTCCACCACTAGGTGGCGCTATAGCAGAAAAAACGCGTTTGGCCCTATAACTCCAGGACATTTAAAAACCATATATCCACGCGTTCCCTGGATCTAACTGAATCACGTGATATAGGCCACGCCCATTTACGCCTAGACTTTTATACGTGAAAAATCGCGATTTATCAAAAACCCACTTTTTCGATCTCATCCTAGACCGTGCGACCGATTTGCATGATATTTGGCAGGCAGCATCTCCAGATGGGCCGGACAAAAAGTTAATAAAATATAATTTTGATAGGATAAAAATTTCGCATATTACGCACAAACAAATTTGTGTAGCTAACTATGAAAACACTTTGCCATATCTTGGCCAAAATAAATGCTATCAACGCCAAACTTTAGATTCTTGTTCGACATGACCCTCTGAAGGTCCCCGACGCTTTTTACGAAATTGGTCACTAGGGGGCGCTACAAGTACAAAATTTGTTGGGTACCATTTAGGGCCATTCCTGAGGCCAACCCTAGAGTGGGGTACTGAGGGGTAAAAGTGGGCGTGGCCTATGGGACCCAAGTCCAAATTTATTACTTACACTAACGTGAACAACTTTAAATTTACAGGGTAGCTAGACAATGGGTCATGGACCACACCTACCAAAAATTACACATGTGGACCACTAGGTGGCGATATAATTTTCTTTTGCCTTTAACTCCCACATTACACATCGCACATTAGAAATCCTTACATCCACGTGTTCCTTGAATCAAGCTGAATCACATGATATAGGCCACGCCCATTTCCGCTCAAAAGTTTTTCCACAATATCGCGCAATGCGCAAAACCAACTTTTTCGAACTCGTCCTAGGCCGTGCGACGGATCAGCACGAAACCTGGTACGTAGCATCTCCAGATGGACGTGACCAAATTTTATTCAAGGAATTTTGCTACGTTAAAGTATGCACATTTGACGACCAAACAAATTTTCTTTCTTGCTAGCTACCACACACGTATCATATCATATCTCGACCAAATTAAATGTTATCAGTAAAGAACTTGAGATCATTGTTCAACATCCCACTACGAGGATCTGTACCAAATTTGGCAAAGATCGGCCATTAGGGGGCGCTATAATCAACGTAGACGGGTTTTGGCCCTTTTAATCAATGTTAATGGGATATTTGCAATGGAAATGTACCACAGACCTTGCAGCTCACACTTCTCAATATTTACTGAGGTTTGCCTCCTACCGTTAGGCTTTGGTTTTGGTTTTTGCTTTTGTGTGCTCCCCTGGTTTTTTACAATAAACAAACTTCTTAACCCACTTGACAAAGTTTCTACAACATTCAGTGGACAAATGCTACTCTTTTCTCTCACTTTTTCAATCCAAAATCAACACCATTCATAGGCGCCGATACCGTGCAATTAAACACTGAAGTTGGTGCTAAGTGGAGCGTCTGTCATAGTGTGATTGGTTATGTTGGTGTTATTGATTCTTAATTTCCCATGAAGCACCCACGAAGGAAAACAACAAAACGCCTATGACGCTATTTGCAACAACTTGACCACCTCCCCTGCTCCTTCAACCACCACACCTGCCTCTCCCCCTCCACCCTCTCGGTCACTCTCTCATTTCTCTCTGCTGTCCCCCGCGGTCAGGGGGTTAAGAAGTTTGTTTATTGTAGTGAATTGTTAAAGGTAGTCTGTATATGCGTGGAGGTGAACTGTTGAAAACTGCGACATACCGCAGACCTCGAGGCTCGCGCCTCTCGATATTTACCGACGTTTGCCTCCCCTCTGCCGGGCTTCGGGTTCCGCTTTTGCGCGCTCCCCGGGGCTTCGGGGGTATCTGGCGTGGGTGGCTTGGGCCCCGTCATAACTGCTTGCAGTTCTAGTTTATTTTATTTCATAATTATCATTATGTGAGAAAATAATTGTTATTAATATGTTTGAATTTCTGTCATTAATAAATATTTCCTTTTCTTTTTTGTAATGATAAAAAGAGCAAGAGAGATCCCCACAGACTCCCTGCAATGATGCTAACTGGCATGTCATTGAACACAATGTTGCTCACCTTCTTCACTGCGACAGGGAGGGGCACAGTTAGGGGGAGACTGGGGTGCTGCTGACTCAAGTCTGCTAAAAGGGGCAGGGACAATGATTTAATATGAATATCTTGCTAAATGTTTCCCTACACTGATTAAATGGTGATTAAATGTAGGCTAACACTAGTCTGTAGCTAGCTAGCTTATTTCACTATGGACATTAAGCCAACAGGTTAATACCACTCACAGACTATAGGCTACCCACCTTTCTTGGAGAAAAACTGCGTTACATTTTGACACCCTTTCCTTTGTCTTTCCTCTCTCTCTTTTCTCTCTGTCCTTTTTTGAAAACCAGATTTTGATTTAACGTTACTTGGTAACACTGTAGTCACTGTAGTTCTGGCGCATCTACTGACTGCAACTAAACACCATCCTTGAGGCAGGACCAAACCATTTCATGCAGCTACAGGGGGGTGGTCGCCGGTCAATATGGATGTTTACTTTTGGTCAGTGGGGATATTTAACTTTTACTGCCAAAAACAAGTAAAAACAAAGAGATCATTAATTTTATTATATTTGAAATATATATACTGAATGATGATGGTTTAATAATTTTATATTAGTTTTTACCTATTTTTTGGGGCCCCTGTCAGCAGTGTTGGGGAGTAACGGAATACATGTACCGGCGTTACGTATTCAGAATACAAATTATGAGTAACTGTATTCCGTTACAGTTACAATTTAAATAGTTGGTATTTAGAATACAGTTACATTGTTGAAATCAATGGATTACATGACGATACATTTCTGTTTCACGGGTTTATTCACTCTCTAAATAAATTAAGGCAACTCCATGCATTTCCCAGAAGCCCCAATATGAATACGAAAAAATGAGCTATTTGTGTGATCAGTCACAATGGAGTCGGAATCGGCACAACAGAGCCAGGGCAGGAATGCAATTCTATCTTGGAAATTCAAACAGCATTTCACATTAAAGAAAGAACAGGGAGAACGAAGTATAACTGTGCAGTGCAACCTCTGCTTGCCAGCAACCAACCTCCTTTCAGCATCCAAATTACTCCACCTCCAAGCTGAAGAAGCATCTTAAAGTAAGTTATTTTTTTAATCAGCCAGGGGTAGTCGGCTGCTGTAGTTTTACTGGTCACCTTGCTATTTATTTTATAGTTGACGTGCGACTTTACATTCTCCTATATGTGCTGATTTACTAGCTCCAGAGACGTTGAAAGACTGACTAGCCCAATTTGACATGCTATCTAACGTTAGCTAAAATTAGCTCGTGGTAGTTTAGACTGCAGTTAGATTTTTGTAGTTTGCAGTTTGGGACTACAAATACAACAATCTATCTACTTGTTCAGGTACACATTCAGCCAGTTGGAACATAAGAACACACCTGAATAGGCCTGTTTAGTAAGCTGTATGTGATGGCCGCATTCCTACACTTATAAAATGTAATTCAATGTGGAAGTAATCCAAGTATTCAGAATACGTTACTCAGATTGAGTAATGTAACTGAATACGTTACAAATTACATATTTGGCCATGTATTCTTTATTCTGTAACGGAATACGTTTTGAAAGTATCCTTCCCAACACTGCCTGTCAGTCATGGGCCCTTGGAATTATGTACCATAGACAGTATATAAGAATGGACCAACAGATCCCGTTGCTCTGGACAGAGACCAGTGAAGGCCATTCTGAAGTGCAAAATAGTTAAGGCTACAGCACAAATATTTCCATCCATAGATAAGAATAATCAAGTCTAACCTCTGAATTTCTTTTCAAAGTGCACCAGATTGATGCATTTAAATGTTAAAATAGACAAAATTTTCTTACAGGGGAGCATGCCCATGCCCCCCCCCCCCAGTGCAGCTCTAGGTCTAGTGTATGGATTGAAGTCCTCTTAAAGAAATACGAGTTCTAGGAAATGAACCGCAGACTGCGGACCGGTCTTTTACACTTCTCTGCATACTGAATAAACTCACGAAGCGCACCGGTTGTGCTGTGTGCTCGAAAAACACGGAACAAGGGTTGGGCGCAACCAAGTCTCACCCAGAGGTGGGGGGGCTTGTGTGAAAAATGTTTTTCTTTGCTTGCCAATTACATTGAATTAAGAAAGCCAACCACTTATCATTGTTTATAACAGTTTATATTTTACATTCATCATTATGACAACATTTTTGGGGGGTTTAAACTGGCCACTTTTGATTATTGTTAAATATCATTCCCCAAATGATACATTTACGTGTACCTGTGGACCAACTAAACTCTGACAGATTGGGGAGGGGGAGTGATAGTGGTCATGTAATATTGATTTACTTATAATTTATTAGTATTATTGTGAAATTAGTGTTCAGAAACGAGTAATGTATGGTCTTTCAACAATTTCAAGTGAATAATATAACAATTTACGGAAAATATTGTTAAAGCTTGTCATGTGGTGCCCCCCCCACTGGTTGTGAATGGTTGGTGCCCCTGGGCACTGGCCCAAGTGCCCTTATGGATAATCCGGGCCTGGACGGAGAGCGTAGGTATATGTAAGGAGGCAGACAGATTGGGGTGTGCTAGCTGGCTAAATTACATTAGATTAGTCGTCTATCTATATAACGTTAACATTACTGGTGAACTCATTCGTGGGTTAGCCCAGCGCTGCTTTTATCCGTGGTGAAAACAAAGCGTGTTGAACGATGTTGTAACCCTATAATGTTATCCACCAAGCATTAGCATTAATATTAGCTACTTGTCAACCAACACATTGTAGTAATGTTAAGCTGGATCACTATTGATATGTATCAATAAATAAGAGCTCTGCTGTATTACTGTGTTGCAAAGTGGCATGTAATTAATCACAAAATGATGCCTTGTGGCAGAAAAAGCAGTATTACGGTTAGGAGTATTTTTTTCTGTGACATTGTATGATTTACAATTACGCTCAAACGTATCATATCATCTGGGTGCCGTGTTTTGACGGAAGTTATCAGTAACTAGAGGGTGAAAGGTTATATGACGCCACTGACAGGCGACTAAAGGAAACATCCCGTGTCTGAAAATAAAATAACAGATTTCTCTGGGTTTGACATTTGGTGGAAACATTTGGGATAGTGTAACTACACAACTCAAAAAAATATATAACATAGGTATGGTCGTTTTCAGACATTTTAATGCAGAAATGTTACATATTGTACCTTTAAATCACTTGTTTCACATAACGTTGTCCTAAGGTACCGTCTATGTACTGGATTTTTCCTTAGCGGTGGTTAGCTAGCAAATAAACCCACTGATGGCAACAGTATTGTTCATATTTTCGCGCAATGTTTAGTAATGACAAAGTAGTGGAAATGCTATCCGAGATGCACTTTGCAAACTTTATTTACATACTTCACACATAATACAAGAGGGGTACACACAAACACACACACACATAAATACATACAGACATACTGACTACCACATATTACATAAAGGGAACATACAAAACATACATACATACACACATAAATAGCTATGCACAATAATTAAAACAGGTACAGATGCGTGTTCCAGTGTTTCCACAGTTGGGAGGTATATCTGGTATCACTAAGTGCAGGGTTGGTTAAGGCAGTTCAAATTGTATTCTTTGACTCTGTTACATAAAATTCCTCAGCACAGCATGGAAGGTGGGAACACTACTTGTTACAAACAAATGGCTAGCACTGGTCCATCTCAGACACTTCAACAGGATTCTAAGTACATCATTGTATGCCACCTTTATCTTATTTATCTTTGCTTTACTGTAGCTGCACCATAGGTGAGCTGTATAAAGTGGAGTACAGTATGCTCTGAAAAGTGATGTTTTAACTTCTTCAGTACACATATGAAATTTGCGTGCCAGCATATTTGCTTGTCCATATAATTTACAGCACTGTCGCTGTATGTCATCATCATCACAAAAATCATCCCTGATGATGTGGCCCAGGTAAATTGCTTTAGTAACTACGTTTAGCTCTTGCCCTGTCAAGTAAAAAGAGGGAAAGCATAGCTTCCAATAGCTGTCCTCCTTAGTTAGTTAGTCCTTAGTAGTTAAAAGGAACTACACGCTGTATTCACTTAGGTAACTTTTTTCAGCTGTTTCAGCATAATCTGTTGATAAGGGACCACGCTCAGAACTCACTGCTGCTGACCTAACACCTAAGAAACGTTGGAAGGAAAGATGTGGGGTGAGAAAAGAAATTTTAGGGAAAGTGGGTTGGAATAAGGAAGGGATGGAGGAAGGAGACGAAAGATTAAGGAAAGAAGGGATGGGTGGAAGAAGTGAAGCGGATCTAAAGGAAGAAAGACAGGAATGATGGAGGATAAAAAGGGGAGACTGAGGAAGGCAAGTGGAGGCTGACAAAGGAAAGGATGGATGGAGGTGGAAAGTAGGGAAAGGTGAGGGAGAAGAGGAAGGAGGAAAGAAGAAATGTAGGCAAATAAAAGAAAGACAGAGGTGAGAAAGGCAGGTTGGAGTAAGGACAGAAAGGGTGGAGGGAGAAAGAGATGTAAGATATGAGAGATGAGTGTGAGGAAGGAAAGAAGGGAAGTAGAAGGAACGAGGGGTGAAGGAAAGGAAAGATGAAAGGAGAGATAGAGCAAAGAAGAGAGAGACAAAGAGAAGGAAAAAGAGGGATGGATGGATGGATGGATTAAGGAGGGAAGGGAGGTGAGAAGACAATTAAAACAGTCAACAGGCACTTTGGATTCCCCTGACTGCATCTCATCATTACATCACACACACACACATGCACACATGATCCACGCACGCAGGCATGCACGCATGCACACACACACACACACACACACACACACACACACACACACACACACACACACACACACACACACACAGTTTACAGGCGAAGTGAGACAAGCGGGCCAGACACGAAGCTCTTTGGTTGTCGCGGGAAACACTTCCTTGTTTGCCCTAACGCCCTCACTTCCTATCCACTGAGATGTTTAGAGAGCTGTGTGTGTGTGTAGTCTTTATGGTGCATGGCTAATTTTGACAGCATGGGAATGAGAGTGTAAGTAATGGTCCCGGCATACAATGTGTGTGTGTGTGTGTGTGTGTGTGTGTGTGTGTGTGTTTGTGTGTGTGTGTGTGTGTGTGTGTCCAGAGAGTTCCATCCATTAGTGATAATGGGGAAACAGAGCTGCTATTAGCTGTTAATGGACAAACACACAACCACACTACAGGCTTCTTTTCTCTCTTTCTCTCTCAGGCGCACACACACACACACACACACACACACACACACACACACACACACACACACACACACACACACACACACACACACACACACAGGGTTGCTTGCTTCCACATTAAAGTGAGAGCTCATTCAAGTCAGTAGAAAATCTGTTTTAGCAAGATGAAAATATGTCCCATCTTCATGTTTTACTTACTGAATATTTGACCCACTAGACCCATAGAGCCATTGTGCCTAAGAATGGTTCTCAACCTTCATCGGGTACCGAACCTTCCTTGATGACAAACCATGCCTTAAGGGCCTTGTCTGTAAGAAAAACTACTGGTTTCTCAAGCTGCAAGTTTATGACTCCACATGTACATGTAAAGTAGTATACTTTTTCAGTCCAGAACTGAAAAAGATGGAGCGAGGGGTCAGGCAGGTGAGCTGGTTAGCTGGTGCTGAGATCCAAGTTAAAGACGCCGTGGTTGGAGTTCTGTGCCACACAAAAAGACAAACAGGCTGTTACTCAAAACAAAGACCATAAACTAGATTCTGCAGACTTAGGCTATGTTTAGACGGAAACGATCTTAAGAGAAAACACAAAAGTGGTGTTGCGTTATCACTTTTTATTCCGCGTTTAGACAAGCGTTTTGGGGGGGGAATCTGCGTACATATGTGTGAAATTTGATGTAGTATGCACACCAGGCGGCTAGGTGGTAGTGTGCAGCAATGCCACACAACACCACCACGTCTGCATGCCTGCGTAGAACCTTCCTTCTACTTCTCTCCCTCTCCTCCTCCTCTCTCCCTCTCCTCTCCGTAGTAGGGTCGAAACCAAAACATGGCGAAGCAAATAACAAAAGCTGACATTTTTGTCTGGACAGACTTGGAAGTGGCACAACAGGGCATGGACTGGGAGTCCTGCCAGTCAAAATATATAGCCATTTGGACCAAATTTCTTCAGAAGTATTCTGTACCTGGAAGGACGTCATATCCACACGAAAAAGACGCTATAGCATCAAAGCTGAAAGCCATCCGGACCAAGTATAGGCAGGCTGTGGATACCCAACGGCAGAATGGCCATGGGCCATTCTATATTTTGATTTATGTAACAAAATATGGGGTGGGTCACCAGCCACCACAACAATTCAATCAGGAGAGACTTCGTTGCAGATATGCAAGATTTATTTGTAAGTTACATATGCAAAATATTAAACGTACATAGTCTTTTGAGATTAAAACCGAGAGTGCCGTGGGTGAAGATGCCTGGAGGTGGAAGGGGAGGAGAAGGGTCGCACTCTTGCCTGAAATGACAACTGACAGCCGTAGAGGAGAGAACAGATTTAAAACATGGATGTCATGCTGTGATTGGCTTGTGAAATACGAGGCCGACTCTGATTGGTTTAACAGAAAATCAACTCTCTTGAAAACAGCTGATCAGTTTAGAAGAAAAGTGATAAAGTTATTGAAGTCTCCCTGAAAGAATTTACACTGAGCTACATTAGAGGCTGCAGACTTTTGCGTTTTTACCCTTTAGACGGGAACGTGAAGGTGGAGCGTTTTTAAGATTTCCACTCTGGAGGGTGGTTTCACTTTTTTGCGTTTTTAATCCCCAAAAACGCCGTCGGCGTCTAACGAAAGGCACTGATGGTGCTTACACTCAGCAGTTACTGGGATATGGTCTTACCCCCGTTAAGTGAATAACCGGGTTATGCCAGTTCTCTCCGTATACCTTAGCGGGGAAGAATAGGAAAAATGATGGGAGTAACTCTACCACCGGTATAGTAGGTGGAACTCTGCCAACATTCGACGGTTGACCTTTGTCAAAATTTGGAAAGCAGGAAGAACATGGACGACTTTTCAGCGATGTACATTTCGTACATTGCCATGGCAAAGTCCTCAGTGGGTTTGAAGGTTTGAAAGCTTGTGTTGTGCCGTTAATTGTGGCGCGGTTGACATGGCGTTTGAGAATCCGTGCTTTCGCCTTAACACAAATATAATCGGTCAGAGTCTATCCGATAACAATCTTACAAGTTCATGTCACACTGTGCTAGATCTAATAAAAACTTTGCTCTAATTTTAGTGCTACAATGTAAATTGAAACAACAAGACTTGAGGGGCTGATATAATCAAACATTAGTGCCTGTTTCAGGGTTGAACAGCTTTGGAAACCCCCTCACCTTTCTGACTTCAGAATGTCAAAGAGGAGCTACGTCAGACAGTTTCTTTGACCTTCCGAAACCGACAATCTGACATTCACACTCACTTCAAACAGTTACTGGCCAGGTGTGCGATGGTGAGAAAAAAAGCAGGTTTGAACTTCTGATGGATATACTGTATAGTATCTTGGTACATCACTAGGACTCCTTTCGTACCCTCACCTCCATTAGGCCCTCTTCATGTATGTTACTAGAAGGGCCCCTTGTTAAATGAGAAAGGGGGTATATATCGACCTATAGGATATGACTGTGTAAGGATAAAAAGAGATGTGGCGATACCAAGACTATACTGTAAGTGAGCCATGTGTTTTAGAATCGGCGAAGAGGCTGTATTCCTCATACTGTTCTGCCTAACAATAACAATACTGTAACAATAAAATTTTGGGTTGGACTCTAGTCGGTTCATTGTTCTTTATCTTTATAATCTTAAACATTTAAGTAAACCCTACACTTCTCTACGGTCTACGATGACTGGCTTTTTCCACGGCCTTCAAGTTTTGCTGTTTGGAACAGCTATAAACACCTTTACCTTCAGATGTGGTCAAACAACACTTCATAACAGACTAGATCTTTTCTTTCATAAACTTGCCCTAAAGGCCTTGCCACGCCAAGTCTGTATTTTTCGTATGCGTTTCAAAAAGAATCTGCAATCTGATAAAAATCGTTACGTACAGAAACCTTGCACACTAAGTCTGATGCATTTTATTATTCTATATGTTGCGAAAATTTGCATTATGAGACAAAATTAAGTCGTCAAGCAGTGAGGATAATTTTGTGGTCCTCTCACTTTTTTAATTAATTACGTGGGTGCAATGGATAGCGCTAGTCCCAAACAGGGCTAATGAATAAATGACATTAGCAAGAAGCTGTCATTTAGCAGCCAAGAGCACAACCACTACTGTCTAATTGTGATGAAAACACCCAGATAACATGACACTAATCTTTCTAAATCCTTTGATTTGCGATCCATCACCGATTCCAAGCTTTTCTGCAATCATGTGCCACAATCTATCTTTAAATTCTCTGTCTCTCTATTCTTTACTTTGTCGTAACGTGCTTTGTGCTGGGAGACGTGTATCAGCATATGAGATGCCATTTTGGATGATGACGTTATGTTTGCATGTACGGTTGCGCTGAGTGGTCAAACAACTCTAAAGGCTTTTGGCAGATGCAAAAAAAATGCAGAAACTGTAATCTGTTCCGAAAACGTTGACACAATGTAAGGTTGTATTTATTTTTTAACGTGTGACAATTTCAGACGAAAAATACAGACATGGTGCCCAAAGGTCTTAAGTCTACAGCCATGCTTGAGGCTCTGGCTGTACTTAGACACAGCAGTGCGTTGAGCTAGATTCCAACTTGCTAATAATGGCAATGATAAAACACTGATGTTTATCACCTATAATGTTTATCATGTTCATCATCTTAGTTAGCAATGGCCCTAGATGAAGAGTTAAGCCTACTACAATTTGTTCTGAGGGAAACATATTGAACCGGTGTGCTTTTCTCTTTTTTGGTATTGCCATTAAGTCAGTCTAGTCTAATTCTCTGGGTGAAATTCCCAGGGTGGCGTTGTCGGTAGTTTCTTTATTTTTAGGGGTCTTTCAGAGCCCACCACTCCCTTCTCGCCACACTACGGTAGAAATAGTTGCGGACATATACGTAAATTGCTGTCCAGTTTTGAAAATGTAACGAAACCATAGAAGGGCTTCTGCCGTAGTGCTGGCACGTCTATCCATTAAAAAAAAATCAAAAGAGAAGGAGAGTGTGGACAGGAAATATGTTTTGCAAATAAGTCTGAGGTAAATATGTTTTTGGCAGTAGCTTTATGCTAGCATGCCATAGTATTATTTGCCATTACATGTCATATTTTGATTGATTTTAAACAGTTGGCTGTAGTAGCACCCACATTGTGGGATCTTTCTTACATTTCTGACACAGAATTTTCATGCAGCCCTTTGGTTGCCGGAGCTCTTAATTGGTTTGGACGATTGACCTTGTCTCAGCTTGACCTAGGACCACCATTTTGGACGACGAACAAAACTTTCACTAAGTTTCTCGCACGACTGTCAACTCATCTGGGACAGCCCAAAATCACACAGGCCTTTAGCCTGGTCTGTACTATAAAGCTAAATAGACAGTTGGTTGTTCTTCACTTTTGCTGTTAAGGTATAGTCACATTAGTCTAATTTCACTAGTCTGGCTAGTTCACACAGCACTCCGGGATGGGACAAAAACAGACGGAGCCGCTGCAAAATAGTCGTGTGAGAGAAAACTCAGATTGGACAGAGAGTCTAGCTAGCTGTCTGGATTTACCCTGCAGAGATCTGAGGAGCAGTTCAATTCAATTCAATTCAATGTTATTTATAGTATCAAATCATAACAAGAGTTATCTCAAGGCACTTTACAGATAGAGTAGGTCTAGACCACACTCTATAATTTACAAAGACCCAACAATTCCAGTAATTCCCCCAAGAACAAGCATTTGGTGCGACAGTGGCGAGGAAAAACTCCCTTTTAGGGAGAAACCTCGAGTGGTAAGTAAAACTTCCTTTTAGGGAGAAACCTCGGACAGACCCAGGCTCTTGGTGGGCGGTTGTCTGCCGGTTGGGGGTGTGATGAACAGTGGCAATTATAATCACAATAAAGATAGTGGAGCTATGATAGCATAAATCCACCAGAGTTTAAAATTCCAACAAAAAAAACTGGAGCAATCCCGGAAGTGGAACATCAAGGGATATGCGCGGCACGAAGCGACGGACGGAGCAATGGTGCCTCTGCAAAATAGCCTCAGGAGGAACTTGTTTTGATGGAACATGTGTACGTTCAAAAGTTGTTTTAGTCGTGCAACAGAAGACTCAAAACAGAAAACTTCCCATTTTAGTCCCTTCTTCTCCACCCTCTTCTCTCTCCCTCTCTTCTTCCTCTTACTCCTACCCCTTCTTCCTCCTCTGTTCTCTCCTTTTTATCTCCATATTTTCCAGTCCCCCCCTTTACCCTCCTTCCTTCTACTTCTTATCTCTTACTCCTTTTTCCTATTACATCTTTCTCCTCGTCCATCCAGCTCTCTTCCTTTCAATATCTACTTTCCTCTTCCTTCTCCTCTCGTGCGTTTTGTCTTCCTCAACTTTCCTTCATCCTCTTTTGTTCCATCCTTCTTCCCCTCCTACTTTTCTTGCTGTCTTCCTCCCCCTTTTCTACCATCTTTCCTCTCTTCTCATCCTTCCCTAACTCCTTCATCCCCGATAGTTCTTCTCTGGTGTCCTTTACCCCCTTTCCTCTCCCTCCTCCTCATTCCCCCATCTAAACTCTTCCTTCCCCTTTTCTCCTCTTTTCTCTTCCTTTCTTTCTTCCTCCTCATTCTCCCCCTTTTCTATCCCTCTTTCTCCTTTTCTTCCTCCTCTTTCTTTCCTCTCCTCCCCCCCCCCCTCCCTCCCTTCCTCCCTCCTATTAAGGTCAGGATGGTGCTAAGTGTCTATCAGGGCTGATGAGGCTCAGGAGACTCCTTTGTTCTGAATGAGGGTGAAAATTTGAAACAGCCACAAGAGCGAATAGCTCAACTCCCCCTCTTCCTCGCCCCCCACCTCCATCCCCTTTTCCCTCCATCCTTCATCCCGTTGTCGATCAATCGCTCCTTCTCCCTAACAACTCTATTGATCAGATGCACTAACAACATCTTTCATTTATTAATTATGAGAGAAAGTCTTCCTGGGATTTCTCTCTCTCAGTTTGTTCTGCCCATCCCTCATTTTTAGGGCTCTGAGCTCTTACTTTTTCAGGCAGGCCGATTGCTTGGCCTGTGGTATTGCTGCTTGTAGCTTTCTCCAGAGCCCCTGTACGCCGAAATTACTTACAGAAGGACCCCAAAGCACTTAATATGCAACTCAATTGTGTACCACTGACTAGTACTACTTTGTACTTCTATTTCAGAGAAAAACATTGTACTACTACATTTACCCGACAGAGAAATGTTACTGGGTATGTTGCAGATTCTGATCACAAAATATCACACGTTATTATTCATTAAACTATCCAGATCTTTGAAGGACACACTCCTCTACATATGGCTTGCATTTATATAGCGACTACTCAAAGCACTTTTACATAGTGCAGGACCATTTACACACTGGTGGCATTGAACTCCCGACCTTCTGATTGGTGGACGACTGCCCTACCAACTGAGCCACAGTGGCCCCTATACATGTTGTTTTCGTCTTCTTGTCTCCTCCTTGTTGTCCTCTACATGTTTTCTCCTTTTCGTCCTCTAGATGTTGTCTCCTCCATGTTGTCTCCTCCTTGTCCTCTCCATGTTGTGTCCTTCTTGTTGTCTCATCCTTTTTGTCCTCTAGATGGTGTCTCCTTCTTGATGTCTCTTCCTTGTGGTCCTCTACATGTTGTCCTCTCCGTGTTGTGTCCTCCTACAGTTGCGTTTCCAGACTCGTGAGTCTTCATTGATTGAAGGAGCAAGTGCTGACAGACTGACAAATAGCCTTTTTATTAACGGCCTGTCTGTGCCTGGTAGCCAGGGATCGCAGAGAAGAACAATTCAATTCAGTTCAAAGGACTTTATGTCTCCCTGCAGGGCCATTTTCATTACAGGCATAAAAAGACTGATTAAAGACAAAAATAAGACATCACTCTCATAAACTCAAGACTATACCACAGAGCAGTTTCTTCATGTGGTTTACCCGCCGTCTCTCAGGCCTTGTGCTCATATTGTTTATAGTCTGTGTATCTAACAGGATGATATGGACTTAAATTGACAGTCAGCAGTCTTTTAGTATGAGGAGCTCATCAGCAGGTCAAGTGTTTGATTGCAGGTAACATCTGTTTTCCATCTTAAATACGTAGTTGTTAATATTAGCTTCACAAACAGTGTACCGAAGTCTTCTTAGGACAGCATTAGACATGTGGATCAAATGTGCTTTATGGGTAATCACATGAATTGTGAAAATAGCTTCAAATGTACCGTGTGTGTAGTGGTCATGTAAGTGTGGGCCTGTATGTGTGTGTTTTGTGAAACCCATCAAATATTTCACCAGATTTCTGTGCCAAATACTTTCTTTGGTATATAGTTTTTTTGTAGCTTGGTTATTGTTTTTTATGTGATGATATAATGGTTGTTTTGACTGATAAACTAAGACTAACTGACTGACTGACTGACTGACTTAGAATGACATGATTATGTGCATAGACTGTGAAAATCGTAGACGTAGCAGCAGTGAAGTCACCCATTGGTTTGTGGACTGCTCTTTTGAAGCCTTGAGTTTGGCAATTTGGCTGTCGCCATCATGGTTTTCATTTGACGATTTTTGATGAGAGGGTGGAGCTGGGGAGGATGACGCCCGTGTTGTTTATGGTTGCAATGTTGTTGATGGCGCTAAATGCTAAAAAGGGAAAGTTGCTGATTTTCAACCCTTCTGGAACAAGTCATCCAGGGCTGGACTGGGGTAAAATATCAGATCATTTTTCCTTCTTGAGGACACACATTTGTTCTCTCTCTTTTTTTTTCTCTCTTTTTTTTTCTCTCTCTTTTTTTCTCTCTCTCTCTCTCTCTCTCTCTCTCTCTCTCTCTCTCTCTCTCTGGTGTCCTCTGTCTCACCCGGCCCTCAGGGGTGCTGTCACACGATTGGTCAGTGACATGACAACCAATTAAGGACTAATTAATCAAGCTCCAGTTGACAGGTAATATCCTGTGCCACTTGGGGTGAAACTGTGTGTGTGTGTGTGTGTGTGTGTGTGTGTGTGTATGTGTGTGTGTGTGTGTGTGTGTGTGTGTGTGCGTGTGAGTGTGTGTCTGTGTGTGCGTGTGTGTGTGTGTGTGTGTGTGTGTGTGTGTGTGTGAGAAAAAGCAAGAGTTAAATTAAGGGGGAGAGTAAAAGAGAAAAAGTGAGAGTGAAAATGAGAAAAAGAGAGACATGGTTTGTCTCCAAACAAGAATGTGAATCACTGTTTAAAATGAATATTTTCAAGACAATGTGACAAAACAGCAGGAAAGAATCAGCGTTATCGCTGTAGCTCTGGTCCATCATGACATTGCACTGCTAATGTGGCAATTCTTTTATTTCAGTGACTTCAATTGTCTTCTCAGTTCACAGTTCAGGTATTTTTTATTCTGTATTTAAGTGGAGGCTTTAAGGCTTTAAGATTGGTCAGATTACCTACTCATTCATCTGCACTATAAACCAAACTCTCTCCATGTGTCTTGGTAAGGATGGTATATTTTTGAAAAATGACTTAGTATTTGTATGTATTTAATATTTCTGTTCTTCTTTATCAAATACTGTTGTCCCACAAGCCATGGACATCAGTAGCTTCAACAACTGTGACAGAGGACAGAGAAGGCAGAATGTTGTGTTGATGTTATTACACAACAGAGATTACAGTTTAAAGGCGCTGACACACCAACCCGATTATCGGCCGTCGGACAGTCTGGCGAGGTCAGTGACTCGAGTCTGTTCGGTGTGGTCCGTACCATCGTCAATTGGAGGAGCCGTCGGCCTTCATTTGGGCCAATTTGACTTGTTGAATCAGCCAGTGATCTGATCTGATTGGTGGAGAGCTAACCGGAAATGACGAGCGGGATGAGCGTGAGTAAGCCTCTCAAAATCTGACGAAAATCTTTTAAACTGACCTTTGTCGATCTGAAATGAAGACAGATTCAGCAACTGCATGGCCTATTTCTCACTTAAAATGTTTTCAGAAACATGTTTCGGTGAGCTATTTTCGTAAATACGAGTATTCCGAATGAGCCACCATTATGGTCGGTTTTGAAATTTGGGAGAAGCCAGACCCACGTGACGCGTTCGTCCAATCAGCAGCCGGTTTTCATTTTTTGGGCGACAATACAGATTAGCGCCGCCTGCTGTTATTACGTCTCGCGCACGCGCAAAACGTACGCTCAAGTCGGCGTCGCTTCGATGTGTTCTGAGGCACTTTTTTGACCAACTCGGGGAGGCAGTTTCCTGCCGTCGGTCTGCCGTCGGGTTGGTGTGTCAGAGCCTTTAGGGAACGGTGAAATGAGAGAGTTGGTGGATATCATGGATAAGGGAGAAATTAACACATTTTGCCACAAGAGTTGCAAACAACTTTCAATGAGGAGCAAGGGTCCGTTTCAGAGAGCAGGTGTAGTGAAAACTCTGAGTTTGTTAACCCTGAGATGAGGGAAACTCTGGGTTTTCTGTTTCAGAAAGTGAGGTCAATCAAACCTGAGAGAGAGGGGTAACTCCAGCCCGTTTCAGAAAGAGAGGTAACTTTACCTCAGAGTCAGTTACTATGGTAACTGGCATTTGCCAGAATTGCCAGATGGCCAATCCGTCCCTGATGGAGAGTAGCTGAAGCCTGCTAAAAAAGTTGCTAGATTACCCTAATTTGCATATCATTGAGATCCTAACTATATGATGTATGCAAGAAGAAAGAAACAAAATGTAAGTGTAAGTCACACACTAGCTCTATCGTTAGCTATTCTTTTTCAAGCTGCTATCATCTCATTAATATACATCTAGGCCAGTGGTTCCCAAAGTTTCACTATGATTCCATCCATAAGTAACACAATAACAGAATGTATCATGGGTTTCATACACTTTCATAAAACATCTAAAAGCAAAAATCCTATCAGATGGTGGCCCCTGGGAAGGCATCTTATCAAATGGGGGGTCCCTGGTCTAATTTCTCTCAGTTTGGGGGTCCTTGACTTGAAAAGGTTTGGGAACCACTGATACGTCTATCTATAAATTGCAGGAACGTCTGTCTGTCTGTTTGTGTGTGTGTGTGTTACGCGCATATCTCTAGAACCGTTAAGCGTGTTTTACAGTGACACTAGTTGCAGTCTTCTCCTGAACAGAGGTGGCGCTAATGAGCAAAGGCTACCGACGTTGCTCTTTCTACGGACTAGAAGAAGAAGAAAAATCTTTGATTTGATTCGATGAACTACTTTGTCGGATCAAGCCTTTCATTCACCATAAAAGAACTCATCTTAACCCAGTAAGTTTTACAAGTTTTTACAATTTGCAGTCCTGACATCCGGTTGTCGACGAACTCGTTCAGGCCTCCTGTTTCCCCTCTGCTTGCGCGCCATAAATCCGGGCGCGCCGGCAGGATATTAGTAATAGGATATAGTATTAAGTTGCTGTGAGCTGTAACCTACATTCACCACTTCTAACCAGAGGCAGAATATAAAGTAATCTCTGAGACTTCACAGCGCTGTGCAATGCGAGAAAATCTCAGAGCTGAACAGGGCAGACACAGCACTTTTCATCAGACTCACCCCGGGTTAATTAAGTACAGGCCTACTGCTAACTAATAACATTACTGTCGCCAAAACGTCCCCGCGAATCAAGTCCCCTACTACACCGTTAACTGTCAAGCCACTAAACCTGTATGGAAATTGACAACTCTGCTGAAATATTAAATTCGTTAACGATCCGACACGAGACAACACCGTCGCTCTCTCACTCTGCGCACACACAAACACACACACACACACACACACACACACACACACACACACACACACACACACACACACACACACACACACACACACAGTCTGGTTCTGGTGGTTGATTAACGCAGATATACGCTGATTAGCTCTCATAACAGGCCAGGTGGGTAGCACACTGCCATGAGTCCATGAGGCTAATGTCTGATTACTCCACATTGTCATTGTGATATTTTGTGATTACATTCTGAATCTGCAACATTCTCTGTCAGGTAAATCAGTAAGTTAGTAGTTAGGGTAGTTGCATATGAAGTGGTTTGGGGTCCTTCTGTAAATCATTTTGGGGTAGCCTACAATTTGGTTTTGATGAATTCTACAAACAGCAATACCACAGGCCAAGCAAGTGGCCGGTTCCAAACAGGCACATTTTCAACGGGCACTACACTATCTTTCTTTAATTTCTAAAACTTTTTTTTATGGAGGCTGTTGTACCACTACTGTGGAACAGAAGTGTCATGAATAGAGCGTTATAAACATTGTGATAAACTCACTTAAACTCTGTGTATTTAAGAAAGAATAAAACTCATACTCATAGCCAAGTTAAATCATTTAGAATAAAAACAAATGATGAGTTCCCTGGACAAACCATGGCCAGCAATGATTGGTCGTTGGGTCTGCACTTTCACAGCTCATTCATATTTTTGTCTGGCTGTTGCTTGGTCAGACCCTAGTAGAAAGGGGGGTTATCGGGAAGTGATGTCATGGACTCCAGCTCTCTATAGTGCAAAACCACACCATCCTTGCCTGCACCAGGAGCCTATTTCCAGACCTCTGAATCACTGTTCAGTTCTTCAATTTGTTCAGTGATTCAAAAAGGTCTGGTGTTGTGCTCTTGGATGGCTGCTTCCGTCAGTTGGAGAAACAATGTAATACTGAGGTAACAGTGTAAAATGCAGACAGACATTCATCAGTCCCTACTGATTTGTTTGGGTAAATTAACACTGCCTTCCAAACAGAAAACAGCTAACATGAATATGATGTCAGACTGAGCAATGAAGTGAAATAAAATGGACAGTCTGATTAACAGGCTAAAGATTGTGTAGGCTACTTTTACTTGTAATACATGGATGCAGTATAAAAACATCTGTGAGGTGTACATTGATTGTATACAGTAGTGCTGCAGTGCAAACACATAGAGCAGTTATCTACCCTGCAGTGAAACTCTGTCGGCCCTCTAAAAATAAATGTGATCACTGTGGGGGGAGGGGGGAGGCCCGGGGCCTTCGGGCCGACCGAATGGAAGTATTGATGAGAGCAAAGGAAAGAGAAACACACACACACACACACACACACACACACACACACACACACACACACACACACATAAGCAGAGTGTTAGAGCCGCTGGCTAGAGGCCACAGTAAACCTATTGATCCATTGTGTTCAGCCCATCTTTACACGCGCTAACACACACACACACACACACACACACACACACACACACACACACACACACACACACACACACACACACACACACACACACACACACACACACACACACACACACACAGGGGTGAGAGATGCTATTATGGTGGGTTTGTTTTGGTTTCTGTTTTTCTCTCCATTCATGCCTCCATGTTAACCTTTCTAATACCTCCTTTCACATGAACAGAACACACTTTTAGACTTGTAAAACACTAACAAAAAAAAACGTGGCGACTCCAAATACATATAATTGTACTCTACATCACCATTCTCTGAGGTATTCTCCCATATTCTCATAACACCTGGGAGTGCATTATAGCTCTTAGATCAGGTGTGTTTCTTAGATCAGGTCTGATTTTCCATCCCTTTAACCCATTGTTGGGTGAGTTTCAACAGTGGGAGTTCAGAGAACAGAATAAAGCCATGTTTTGACATATTTGTGCAAACAGCATTTAAGCCTTGAACCTCTGAGACTATTCCCAAAATTAAAAATGAACTTTCATGCTTAAATGTTTTAGGTGAAATATACAATTTCCCAAACAATCAGAAAGCAGTATTATGTAACATCATGTGGCTGTGTAAACTAGTTTGGATCTGATTAGACATTTAGCAGCATGGTCAAATTGATTGTTGGAGCGGCTTCAGTGTTAAAGTACATGTTGAAGTAGATCAATCAAAAAAATCTACGTTGATTTCTTTGTCGATAAATGAGCGTCAGACACTGGTTGACGGAATATCAAACAACTAATGTCATAAAAAGGAAACACATTGACACAAACAATGTTTTAGAACCTTTGCACCTGAAATGCAAAACTCCACACTGGATGACTGTGTGTGTGTGTGTGTGTGTGTGTGTGTGTGTGTGTGTGTGTGTGTGTGTGTGTGAACTAGCTAATTCCCTATCAGAGAGACAGGGCTTGGGAACTGGGCAATGGAATTTCTGCTAGCAGGTTGACTTCGCAACAGGAGAGAGAGGGCAATACTCACACACACACACACACACACACACACACACACACACACACACACACACACACACACACACACACACACACATACACACACACGCTGTGTAGTGTATAGAGCCTCATGAAGACATGGAGAGCGGAAAGTATGTCCCAGGGTCCTGGACAGGTGAACTGGGACTCTGTTGCCTGTTTGTTGTTTGTTGTTAACGGTTAGTGATCGATTAACGAGGGTCGGCTATCGGTCAGAAAAGAAAATCTAAATTTGCATCCCTAAAGCTAACATTTGCAGCTAACTTTAGAGCAGATAAACACAGTGTTTAATGCATTCCTTACACTTTTGCAAACTTTACAATTTCATTGGAGTGAGAAAGTAGAATTAATTCACATTTTACATGGCCATAATCTGGGTCATTGTAAACAGGATTACATTGACATTTTCTACAATTTCTAAAGGGAAAGATTTTAAGCATGAGGACATTTTCTATGTGTTACAATGTATTTTGACTTTCACTTTCATTTTCTAAAAACAAAAACAACAACAATTGTACACTAAAATAACTTCATATTTACATTCATCATATTAGGACTTATTTGGTGACGTCACAACACTTATTTAATATATGATGAGTAATCGATTATTTCCTTTAAAGTGTTTTTTGAGCCCTTTTGGCCCGTCCAAGTACCAGTTCCATAACAGCACAAATACATCACAATCTGGCTGGCTTGACCAGGTTTTAACAGGTGCTACTGTTGTGCTGTGCTGCTCTGTCTTGTCTGTCCGTGCGCTGTCATGGTCCTCTTTTCACGTCGCAACATTATCAGTTCTAAATTAGCTTTTTACTGCGCGAGAAAATTGATGTGTTGCGTGAGAGCGTGTGAAAAGTGTCACTTACGTGAGTCCCACGGTCAATGCTGAGAGTTGGCAGCCCTGTTTAAATGGTATGTTTTAACAGAAGTTGGGAAGTGCTATGTCATGAAGCTCACACACTCATACTGTTGAACTTGACTGTTTTTTAACCAGTGTTGGGAAGGCAAATTTCACGTAGGGTAACTACTGTGGCAATAATTCCTTTCTGATTCTGTTACTTTGGAAATGTAATAGGTGTCATGTACAGTAGTTAAAATGTGCCTGCGCATATACTATGTTATTCACGGTAGCACCCAGAATGTGGGTTTCTGTTAAATTGTTACCTGCATCGAAAGTTAAGAAAGTAAAAGAAACGACTGGTGAAGAGTCATGGCAAAATTCAGTCCTCCAACGAACTTTTCATTCGACAAGCCAGGAGAGTGGCCGGATTGGAAGCAGCGTTTTGTAAAATTCAGAACTGCTACAAAACTTAACAAAGAAGATGGCCCGGTGCAGGTGAGCAGCCTGATATATGCTATGGGCAGCGAGGCAGAGAATGTGTTTCGTTCATTCACATTCACAGACGATGAGGGTTTGACGAGTACTTCGTGCCTAGAAGAAATGTTATACATGAAAGGGCATGTTTCCATCAACGTGTGCAAAGACCTGGAGAGAAAGCAGAGACTTTTATTAGGGCTTTGTATGAGCTCTCCGAACACTGTGATTTTGGCGCGAATAGGGAAGAGAACATTCACGACCGAAACTTTGTGGGAATATTGGACAAAGATCTCTCGCGAAGATTGCAGCTAATGAAGGACTTGACTCTGGCGGTAACCGTAGAGACGGTCAGGCAGTCGGAGGAGGTCGCTTCGCAAGTCAGCATGCAAGGAGAGACGACAGGAGCGGTGCACGAGGTCACCCACAAGCACAGTAAGCACACAAAACACTACATTAAGCCTAACAGGGAATGATGGAAAAGGAAAATGTGAGTGCGGGAAAGTGCGACATAACAAAGACACAACGGCCGGTACAAGAGTCCACATGCAACACGTGTAACAAAATTGGACATTGGAGCAGAGTGTGCAGGGATAGGAGAGCAGTGAGTGAGGTCACAGAGCAGCAGCAGTTGTATTTCCTTGGGGCAGTGAACAAAGCCGCTGATGGGTCATCTGAGAAATGGGCTGTCAAGCTGCTGGTGGGCTCCACTCCGATTGAGTTCAAAATTGACACAGGGGCCGATGTGAACGTCATCTGTGAAGAGACCTACCACTCACTCATCCCCAAAAGACCACTTGAGCCTGCTGACATCCCATTCGATAGCCCGGGTGGAGAGCTGCAATGCATGGGACAGTTCCAGAGCACAGTAACCTATAAAGGAAAGACTCACCTGCTCACAGCACATGTTGTACGCAGAAACACTGTCAATAATCTTCTCAGGAGGCCGCTTTCCGTGAAAATGAACCTGGTGAGGAGGGTGGAGGAGACTGTGTGCAGCACAGGACATTTATCGGGATGGGACACTAAAGACTGAACCTGTTAGAATACAGCTGAAAGACAATGCTCAGCTTTACGCGGTACACACAGCCAGGCGCGTTCCACTTCCCATGCTGCAAAAGGTCAAAGAGGAACTCCAGAGGATGGAGAGAAATTGCATCATCAAGAGGGTGACACAGCCTACCGACTGGTGTGCACCCATGGTGCCAGTTGAAAAAAAGCACGGGTAAAGCCTGGAAGAGAATCACAATGGATCTCTGTGAGTACAATTACCAAAACTACCTAGTCATCTCAGACTACTACTCCAGGTTTATTGAGATACTGCACATGCCCACCATGACGAGTGCACAAGTCATCCAGAAGCTGAAGGCCGTCTTCGCCAGGTTCGGCATTCCAGATGAGGTGGTAAGCTGTTTTTCAGCACAGAGTTTCAGAAGCTGGCGAGACAGCTCGACTTCAGACACTGTACGTCTAGCCCTCACCATCCACAGGGCAGCGGACACGCGGAGAGAGCCGTTTAGACGGCGAAGAAAATCCTCAAACAAGCAGATCCTGTGATGGCCTTAATGATTTATAGGTCTACTCCGTGTGCCACCACCGGCTTCAGCCCAGCTGAGTTGTTGATGGGGAGAAGGATCAGGACAACAGTCCCCACATTAGAAAGGAATCTTCGACCTAAATGGCCCAACAGAGCTGCACTGAAAGACAAAGATGGGAGAGAGAAAGCTAAACAGGCTTATTACTACAACCGTCGCCTTACCTGGAGATGCAGTCGATGCAAGTTGGATCATGAAAAGGTGTGGACGCTGCCAGCAGTGATCTCTAGCGAGAGCGTCACTCCGAATCATCAAGACACAGCATGGAGCAGAGCTTTACCTTCAACCCGAGCCGGTTCCCCAGCCCACCCCAACAGCATCCAGCAAGAACACAGGGACAGATACCCACTCTGATACGTTAGAGACTGTTCCTGCCAGACAGAGTGATGCAAATCACCTGGGTAGCACCCAGAATGTGTGTCACTGTTGACTTGTTACCTGCATCGAGAATTAAGAGAGTAAAAGAAAACTAAATGATAAACTGCCTCCTTCATTTTACAATTGGTTACCAATCACAAGTTACCCTATTTAAAATGTAATAGTAGTGTTTCAACTACTTTATCAAAGTAATGTAAATTATTACATTTAATTACTTTTTGATTACTTTTCTAAATTTCTAGATCATTATTTTGCAATAGCAAAAAGATTCCTTTCGTCTATACGTAAACATTAATATCCAACTGATTAAAAAACAGGACAAATATTTAAAAAACAAATAAAAAATGTGCATGCTGCATTGTTGTGTATACAGTAAGTATATATAGGCCTAATAACGATTTCACACTAATAGAACAGCTTCATACTCAATGGCAACCCAGACTCCCACAGTGTAGCAGTCATAACATGAATCATAAATTAAAGGGATATTTCACCGTTATCGTAAAGACGAATATATCTTTAAATTGGGTCACTTATGTAGTAGAAACGTGAAAACATTTTAGAAATTGGTGCCTTCTAGGCCGAGATAAGCCAGAAAATCCCAGAATGCACTTGCTTCGCTGCTTTGGGAGTCCACGCCCAAGCCACGCCTACCAGTTACAGACAGACAGAGTGAGGCAGCATTCAACTCAACTCAAGTGTGTTTCATTTTCATTTCAACCATATACACGAAACGTTTCACCGTGGCTCAAGTGGTGTTACACATTTAAAATATATAAAAACGACATTATATAAAAACGACATACGAAACAAGCTACATTTAGCTAGTGCACACACATTATAGGCTCCGTAAAGTTCAGCTAACGCATACTAGCATTAGCGCTTGGTGGGCTGTAAACACCGAGTATAAACACAGCCGTAAATTTGCGTGGAATGTAGAATGGTCAGCATTTAACAGTCACAAACTCCACCAGCAGTGAGCAGTTAGTTGGATACAAATCACCCCATTTCTGCACCAGTCCGTGTTAACACAGCTCACCTCCACTAGTCTTACCCGGCGACAGAGCAGCTGGCGTGGTAGCTGGATAACTGTTGTTCAGCCATGTTTCCACAACAACAAAAACACAGCAGTCTCTGAACTCGCGTTGGGAGTTTCGTTGAAGTTGGATGTAGTCCAGTCCAGTCTGTTGTCTAATGAGCGGACACTTGCAAGCAGGATTGATGGAACAGGTGGCCGGCTAGCGTTAGCTTTCCACCTAGCTCGCTTCAAACTTCTGCACACCGTTGTCGAGGTCCCTTTCCCCGGCTTTTTTCATCGGGCGACACCGCAGGCTGAGGTGCTGGTTTCCGTAGCAGGCGAAGCTCGCGTAGTGTGTCGAGTATTCCGTCTGTAATAAAGTGTCCTGCATATTCTCTGATCTGTACCAATGTGGTACACGTGTGCAGTAGTTTGAATGTACATAATTGTTGTAAAAGTTTTCTGCTAAAAAGACAGAGCTCCCTGTTACCTATGTGGTATCTGACCATTTGCACTTTGACTTAAGATTTGGTGTGAGGAGATGCGTGAACTTTGCCCCACTTGTGTTGAAGCCATTTGGAGGCTGTTAACATGAACAAGGCCCCCAAGAACAGAGGAGTCCGGTTTTTGGGGTTGTGCCAAAAAAAAGGTATCGATTGGTCAGTTCCCTACTCCAATCATACACTTACACATATCACACCGTATGTTATTACAATGTAAAGGATATATACTGAATTCACACAAAGAAAAGGCAGAGCGACACTATTTGAAGATTGGGTTGGTCGTCTCTCCGAGCTCCTGCAGAAGCTTGTAAAATTGATGCTGAACCTCTGATGTAATAAACCTTTTTATAATCAAGAACACTGTCAATGAAGTTCCTTCTCCACACATCGGCAACGCAGTGCTGCAACTTAATTTAACACACCTAGCTTCAAGATGGCTGACACTCTTTTTGCTTCGGTAATCTTCGGAAAAAGATGACAGTCCAACCCCCTATGGGCGGGTTGAAAACGTGGAAGTAGCTCCTGCTACTGGCTGTAGTCTATCATCTTCCGATGACGCAAAAATCGTCTTTTTCCGTCATCGGAAGATTTTTTCCAGACCCACAATAAAGAGATCTCTCGTCTCAGGGGACATGAGGGAGGGAAGCACGGTCATTCGAAAATACTACCGTGTTTCTACTGATAAAAAGCTTAATGCTAAATCGGTGAAGTATCCCTTTAAATTCACAAGTCACGAGTGCTTATATCAGAAGTGTTTTTATCCGTAGCTATAGTGGCAACTATCAGACAGCTTGAGAGGCTATTTACTGTCACTGCAAATTCAAACGGGAGAACTCAAAGCATCAGAATAGCATTAAACTTTACTAAACGGCTGTGGCTAGAAATGACAAAAGAAGACATTGTGCACATAAAAAACATGCAAAGCAACAAAATTAATATCATTCAACATATAGTCTAGCTTTTTACAGAAAATATTCTGATGTAACCCCCAATGTAATCATGAACATTTTCATAGTTAAGTGTAATTTAATTACACATTTTCACACATCAGTAACTGTAATGGATTACAGTTACCTTTGTTTTGTCATTAAATACGTAACGCTACATGTAACTAGTTACTCCCTGACACTGTTTGTAACACTTCAGTCATTCACAGACTAGCATTGATGGCTATGACTTAGCTTAGCTCATAACATACACCGATCTTGTGCCCAGAAGTCCCTGCTGCATCAACGCAACGCAACTCACAGTGTCCAGTGATTCCTAGTGGGAAAAGTAGCGGAACTAAATATAACTCCCATCACATCACAAGTTATAACTTAGCAAAAGGCTGAAAGGCTGAAAGAGACTGAAAGACAAATGTAAAGCAATCCCTCCAGGATTTCGCGGCCGTTTTTTGAGATTGTTGTGGCCCAAAATGCCTGATTTTGTATGTTTGTTGCAATGAAGTTGCGTGAGACAATGAAAGTTGCAAAAAAAGTAGCGACTTTTTTTTGTATAGTTCTTTAAAAATAAAAAGGAAACTTGTTTCGGCGAGAATAAAATTACTCTCTGGGCTGAGTTTTCCTAGAAACCTTACCAAAAAGGCTCAGGATGCTGCAAATGTTAATATAGGTATAATATGAAAATGGCTGGTGGATTTAAGACAAAAAAATTATAGTTCATTGAATGAATCAAATATGAACATATCTGTCAGTTACGACAGCATTTAATCACATTAGAGTGACTGTCGGCCATGCCAGCTGCCATGTAGGCAACATCATAGATATGGGTTACATCCTTGGAGTGCCACGCTCGCCTGAGCTCCACTCCTTCAGGATCAAACAATTTGATCAATTGTCTTATTGTGTCTTGTGATACAACATATCCTCTCTGTATTGCACGTAGGTGTAACCATCGATACCCTTGCATCTGTCCATCCATCCATCTTCATCCGCTTATCTGGGGTCGGGTCGCGGGGGTAGCAGCTCCAGCAGGGGACCCCAAACTTCCCTTTCCCGGGCCACATTAACCAGCTCCGACTGGGGGATCCCGAGGCGTTCCCAGGACAGGTTAGAGATATAATCCCTCCACCTAGTCCTGGGTCTCCCCCGAATGCCTCCTCCCATCCTTACCAGATGCCCGAACCACCTCAACTGACTCCTTTCGACGCAAAGGAGCAGCGGCTCTACTCCGAGCTCCTCACGGATAACTGAGCTTCTCACCCTATCTCTAAGGGAGACGCCAGCTACCCTCCTGAGGAAACCCATTTCGGCCACTTGTACCCTGGATCTTGTTCTTTCGGTCATGACCCAGCCTTCATGACCATAGGTGAGGGTAGGAACAAAAACTGACCGGTAGATTGAGAGCTTTGCCTTCTGGTTCAGCTCTCTTTTCGTCACAACGGTGCGATAAATTGAATGTAATACCGCACCTGCTGTGCCGATTCTCCGACCAATCTCCCGCTCCATTGTCCCCTCACTCGCGAACAAGACCCCAAGGTACTTGAACTCCTTCACTTGGGGTAAGGACTCATTCCCTACCTGGAGAAGGCACTCCATCGGTTTCCTGCTGAGAACCATGGCCTCCGATTTAGAGGTGCTGATCCTCATCCCAGCCGCTTCACACTCGGCTGCGAACCGATCCAGTGAGTGCTGAAGGTCACAGGCCGATGATGCCATCAGGACCACATCATCTGCAAAAAGCAGCGATGAGATCCCCAGCCCACCGAACTGCAACCCCTCTCCACCCCGACTACGCCTCGATATCCTGTCCATAAATACTACAAACAGGATTGGTGACAAAGCGCAGCCCTGGCGGAGGCCAGCTCACTGACAGTCCGACTTACTGCCGAGAACCCGGAAAGAGCTCTCGCTTTGGTCGTACAGAGATTGGATGGCCCTGAGAAGGGACCCCTCACCCCGTACTCCCAGACGCAATGTTGAAGAGGCGTGTCAACCAAGACAACCCCTCCACACCCAGAGCTTTAAGCATTTCTGGACGGATCTCATCAATTCCTGGGGCTTTGCCACTGTGGAGTTGTTTAACTACCTCAGCAACCTCCACCAGGGAAATTGACGACAATCCCCCATCATCCTCCAGCTCTGCCTCTACCATAGAGGGCGTATTAGTCGGATTTAGGAGTTCCTCAAAGTGCTCCTTCCACCGCCCTATTACCTCCTCAGTTGAGGTCAACAGCGTCCCATTCTTACTGTACACAGCTTGGGTGGTTCCCGCTTCCCCCTCCTGAGGTGGCAAACGGTTTTCCAGAAGTACCTTGGTGCCGACCGAAAGTCCTTCTCCATGTCTTCTCCGAACTTCTCCCACACACGCTGCTTTGCCTCTTTCACGGCAGAGGCTGCAGCCTTCGGGCCCTTCGGTACCTTGCAACTGCCTCCGGAGTCCGGAAAGACTCCTTCTTCAGTTGGACGGCTTCCCTGATCACCGGTGTCCACCACGGTGTTCGTGGGTTACCGCCCCTTGAGGCACCTAAGACCCTAAGACCACAGCTCCTCACCGCAGCTTCAGCAATGGAAACTTTGAACATTGTCCACTCGGGTTCAATGCCCCCAGCCTCCACAGGGATGCACGAAAAGCTCCGCCGGAGGTGTGAGTTGAAAGTCTGTCGGACAGGGGCCCCCTCCAGACGTTCCCAATTTACCCGCACTACCTGTTTGGGCTTACCAGGTCTGTCCAGAGTCTTCCCCCACCCCCTGACCCAACTCACCACCAGATGGTGATTGGTTGACAGCTCCGCCCCTCTCTTCACCCGAGTGTCCAAAACATACGGCCTCAGATCAGATGAAACGATTATAAAATCGATCATTGACCTTTGGCCTAGGGTGCTCTGGTACCAAGTACACTTATGAGCATCCCTATGTTCGAACATGGTGTTCGTTATAAACAATCCATGACTAGCACAGAAGTCCAACAACAAACAACCACTCTGGTTTAGATCAGGGAGGCCGTTCCTCCCAATCACGCCTCTCCATGTGTCTCCATCATTGCCCACGTGCGCGTTGAAGTCCCCCAGCAGAACTATGGAGTCCCCGACTGGAGCCCCATGCAGGACTCCACTCAAGGTCTCCAAGAAGGCCGAATACTCCGAACTCTTGTTTGGTGCATATGCACAAACAACAGTCAGAGTTTCCCCCCCCACAACCCGCCGGCGTAGGGAGGCGACCCTCTCGTCCACTGTGTTAAACTCCAACGTAGCGGCACTCAGCCGGGGGCTTGTGAGTATCCCCACACCCGCCCGGCGCCTCACACCCTGGGCAACTCCAGAGAAGAAAAGAGTCCAACCCCTATCCAGGAGTATGGTTCCAGAACCAAGACTGTGCGTAGAGGTAAGCCCCACCAGATCTAACCGGTAGCACTCCACCTCCCGCACAAGTTCCGGCTCCTTCCCCCACAGAGAGGTGACATTCCACATCCCCAGAGCCAGCCTCTGCTGCCCGGGTCTGGTCCGTCGAGGCCCCTGACCTTCACTGCCACATGGGTGGCAGTGAAGGTCATCTGTCCATTACAATCATCTGTCCATTACAAGCTATTTCAGTTTGCAAGAATACGGCCGCCTCCAAGTTTGTGTGGTTTCTCCTTCTGAACAGACGCAATTTTCGGCACAATCTCTTCAAAGTCCTAATACTTATCACATACTGTGTTCATGCGCTAAAAGAGAAAGAGTTCATGCATTTTGTAGAATACTATAGGTGAGGTTAGTAGTTTGGTTTTATTCTCAAAAGTCCGACTTGATTCTTGAAATATCAAGTTTTTTCTTGTCATGTTGACTTTTTGCTCGACATTTCGACTTTATTCTTGACATTTTGACTTCATTCTCAAAATGCAAAATAATAAAAAATCAATAGTCAATTTCAATATAAAGTCAATTTTTCCCTTGATGTGACCCTAATGCTCCGTCGTAGTCAGTGGTCAGTTCATCTTTACATTGTTCATTTCCTAACGTAGCCTGGGACACACATTTGGTTTGATAGTTACTTATTAGTACTTATTGGACTTTAACTTATCATTGTACTTACAATAACGAGCGTAGCTGTCCACAATTTAGGTCATCGCGTTGTCTCATTTCCGTTTTTTCCTGCATCCACCGTGTGTGATTGTGTGTGCACGTCAGTAGCGGGGGGAACTTTGTGAGCAGCATCCCACTGCAGCCGCTGACTTTAGAGTGAAAAAACGTTACAGCGTACATTGATGTTAAAATGTATACAGGTTGGCAGGACGGTCTAAAATGTTTTGCACAGTCTTTTGCTGTACGCTTTGTTGTTTTGTTGGTAAATGTGAGATGTTCGAGTCTCGTCTTCATATCGGAAACAAGCTCTCTCTCACTCCCGCTTGGTCAGTGGCTCTCAGAGTCACATTATACTGACATAAAGTCTGGCATGTGGGACTGCTGTGATTGGTTGAAGTCGCGGGAAACTCCGGTTATTGGTCAAATTTGCAGAAAAGTTGCGGTGATTGGTCAAAATTGCGAGTCGCACCAAAGTCACAGTGATTGGTTGAATTTGCGTGAATTGGCGCGATCGCGACATCGTGAAATCCTGGAGGGACTGGTAAAGACAGACACAGACATAAACACACCGACAGACAGGAAACTGGTTTGGTGACAGTAAATAGTAGTCTTGCTTTGCCAGACCCTCCTCCAAAGCACGCTGAAGGAGGGTCTGGCTACTCTACATAGCATTTGAGGATGGGAGGGAAACGTGCTCTGGTTTAATGGCATTTCTTTAAACCAATCACAATCGTCATGGGCGGTGCTAAACTCCCCACAGAGCCGCTGCAAAAAAGTTGTGCAATAAAAAACTCAGATTGGACAGATTGTCTGACTTGACTGTTTCAATTTACCCTGCAGCGGTCTGAGGAGCAGTCAACAATAGTCCTCATAAATCCATCGAAATTAAAATTACAACACAAAGAAAGCGGAAGGAAATGGAAAATACATGCATCGGAATTTCCTGCAGCACCGGAGCAATCCCGGAAGTGGAACGCAAAGGATATAGACTAGTAAACGAGCAACAGTGTCACTCAAATCTAATTAATCACATATGATTGATTCTATTTCTGTCTTTCCTTCCCTCTCCATCCCAACTTTCCTTTATTTGTTTCTCTTGTCATCTCTGTGTCTTTCTCTTTTGCTTTACTAACTCTGATTGAACCTCCTCATCCATTCCCTTCTTTCTCTCTCTCTCTCTCTCTCTCTCTCTCTCTCCCTCTCCGCATGCACGCACACATGCACACACGCACGCACGCACGCACGCATGCACGCACACACACACACACACACACACACACACACACACACACACACACACACACACACACACACACTTTAACATGGCCTCTGGTCTGTTTCCTACTCACAGGCCAATCAATAGACAACATGTTGAGCTCTATACAGAAAGTACTACTATGGATTCAAGGCCTAATTGCATGGCTGCATGGCTAACTGAGTGTATGTGTGTGTGTGTGTGTGTGTGTGTGTGTGTGTGTGTGTGTGTGTGTGTGTGTGTGTGTGCGTGTGCGTGCATGCCTGTCAGCATTCATTTTGGCACCTTATTTAGATTCAGTTTTAGTTGTTTGTTATCCTGAGGGGAGTGGAATAGGCACTGTTTACTTGTTTACACACCGGACTGACTCTCCCCTTAGTGAATACAGTTATCATATTCAAACTCCGCTAAGAAGAACCACTAACTGTCCGTTGTTCCTGCTCACCTGACATTACAACAGCGACTTGTTCTCTGCATTGCAGAGCAGCGAATCATTCAGAAGCTGGTACTAAAACCAGGATAAACAGTTACTACTACATAGAGACCGCTTTGCAGACAGAGCAGATTGAAATGTTTTTCTACATGTTTTTGCCTGTTGAACAGATTGATTAAGCATTGGCTTTTCACTCACAAACGTTTTATTGTACTTACAGTAATGAGCGTAACGTTAGTTGTCATCTGCACCAGGAGCCGTTGATAATCTTCTATGTGTCTTCCCAGTTTGGTACACAATGTGGAGCGTGGACATCGCCGTTCAGAATGCCGTCCATTTTTCAAAATCCAAAGCTTGTCTCCAAATGAATTATGATTGAACATGCATGGCATTTTATCTGATTTGTCATGTGTGTAGGGGTGGCAATCACAAGGTACTTTACGATACACGATACATGGCTCACGATACTAATGATATCACAATACAGCAATTCTCAGTTAATCAATATATTGCTAGATAATCCTATAGTGAACAGGTTAAGTGCAGGTTTTCTCTCTTTATTCAATGCAAGTCCAAACTCTTAGAAAAGTTTTATCGGTAAATGAACTTAAGAACTACTACAGAACTATAGTTGTATACTACTAACCCTAACTTAAACTTGTTTTAAGTTAAGATTAAATTGAATTTTAAATTCAGTTTTGGTTTAAATTAAAGTGTAACTACCGATTTTTTCAACCTGGACCCTATTTTCCTATGTTTTTCCATGTTCCAATGTCAAAGATGGTCGTTCCCATTAGTCACTTAGACACAAAAACATAGGGAAATAGGTTGAAAAAAATGGTAGTTACCCTTTACCTTCTAAATTCAGGTATAAGTTAACTTTGATTTAGAATTAGGTGATGTTTTAAGTTAAGTGCTAAGTTTGGTAGAATAAATGAGTAACTTACATTCAGTTAATAGCTTAATCATCACAAGTTTACTTTATTTACTCTGATGGGACCAAAAAGCACCAAACAATAGTAATCAAAATGTTCAAATAAAGAAAAGAAAATAGGCCTATATATATATGCACTTGCATGTGTGATATTTCTACCTCTATGTGATGCCAGTTCTTCAGTTCTGCAGACCTACTACTAATAAATGTGAATTCTTACTTACATGTTAAAGTTAATGTTAAATATTAAAGATGATGGCACAGGTTAACATCAGAGATGAACTCCAGTAATGAGTTTCTGTCTGCCCAAAGTATTGCAGCGGTGTTGTAGCAGAAATGGACTGTTTGTCTAAAGCAAGGTGACCTTCAGCACCAGACACGGTGGGACACATGATGATGATGTCACGGTGATGTCATCTGTCATGAAGGTAATTGTGTGGTGATGTTTTTAATAACTGCAGCTCATCTTGGATATCTTCTGTTCTGGCCTGGCCCACAATCTTTTTTTTTTAGAGAGAGAGACAGACAGGCATGGAGAGAAATAGTTGGTTAGATAAAGACAGACATTAAGAGCAATAGGGACACAGACGCAAAAACTTAAAGATGGACATAGGAATGCTTGTGATGATAAAAACAAACAAAACAAAAGAATGTAATGCAAAACGGATAAAAATTTTGCTACCATACCAGTATATCACCTGGATGTGAGTGTGTTGTAGCTACAGCCGACAGCTATGCCAAAATAAGAGGTACAGAGACAGAAACAGCTAATGTGATAAAAATAGACAGACAAAGTGAGACAGGTATCATTCAATTAAATTAAATTTGATTTATAGTGTCAAATCATAACAGAAGTTATTTCAGGACACACTCTATACTTTAGAACCAGTAAGACACACATGAGCCACATATATTGAGACAATATCACTAAGACAACTGGTACAGCGAAAGAAGCGCTGAAAGACAGAGAAATACAGATACAGGGACAGTATTAGACAGATAAATACAGAGAGACAGGAAATAAATACAGGTATGACAGTAAGTAAAAAGGACAGACAGGTAGAGACAGACACAGTATCAGACAGGTAGAGAGTCTATTTATGTATCTGTCCTCCTTCGTCTCCCTCAGCAGGACGAGACGCAAACTTATGATTTGCCCTCTCCATCGAGGCTACATAACTCATCCCTACACCGGCTGCTCGCTGTCACCACATGAAGACCCACGGCGGTTTCGGGGTGAAATACGGCTGCATGGGCCGTCCCCGCGGCCCTCTCGAAAACAACGTTAGGTTGGAAAAATGGCAGGAGAAGGCGAGGGGTTAATAGAGTGAACCTCCTCTTTTAATTGAAAAAGTTAAACGAGGCGACGGGGCGAGGATGTTATTACAGGGAATGAGACGGGGGCAGAGAGATGAATGGCGGCCTCCGAGCTTGGGTTAATGAGGACACAGGGGAGCATATAGGATACTGGACATGAGGGTCAAATGTGTGTATGTGTGTTGAAAATCAGGGTTCACAAGGATAATAGCTAAGTTTTAAGGTATTTGGTGAACAGTTTGCATCTCTGATTATAGTTAAAAAATTATTTTCATCGTATACTAACTGCAGTTAGTGTACAAGGAATCTATAAATACTCTTCTGTACTAACAGAATGATACAGGATGGGCCCATAGAAATGTCAACTAAGGGCCCTTTCATACCTTAACTAGTTTGGACTTTTCAATTTGATCTGAACCAAAATTACAGGTGGGAAACCTCCCCTAGACCATGGTCTGGACCAAACAGCCAAACCTTGGTCTGACGAAATGAGGTGGTCTCGTGCTGGATCGTTTCTAGTGTGAATAAATTATTTTTTTGGGATGTTTTGAACTTTCTTACTAACAATAGTAAGTTCTCGCAAGCTATGGTCAGAACCGTAAAAAGGAAAAACAACGCAACAAAACAAAATGAGCCGCATTAGAGCATGGGGAGAGGAGGAGACCAAATGTTTAATTAACATTTGGTCCAACCCACAAAAACTTCATGACCAAACTTTCAGGTGTGAAAAGGCCCTAAATCGTTACTTTGGAATAACACCAATTAAACTTCAAAAAGAGAAAGCAACATTGAGTGTCATTGTCATTATCTTGGAAATAGTAGTTTGGTTAGGTCCAGCTACTAGTTTTGTCAGGTGTGCATGAAGGTAGATGGAGCTTGTTCAGTGGTCATGGCGACAACTTACTGACAGATGAACAAACATGAGACCGTGATATGTGGTTGAAACTCAGACAGAGTGGGTACACATCTGTTAATAACCCCTAGGTTTGTTTTGTGCCGGAATTGTCCTTTAAGACCGTTTAACTGTCCCTGTGGTCTGTACATGAAGAATTCTACAGATGTTTGTACAGGCGAATCTGCTCGGCCAGTCTTCCCTGCCGACCATGTTGAAACGGAAAGCGTAGCGCGTGCCGAGTTACAAAAATTCAGAGGTGCAGGACTACGTGTCACGACAACTTGCGGAGCCTTCGCGCTGGACACAAAAGACATGATAACATCACCTTTAAGCTTTTCAATGCTTGTTTCGAATGTGAAGACAGACTTCAGTCTCCTGGATTTGCTACACCACACCACCAGTTGACATTGATCTAACTCCATTGGCTTCCTGTAAAATCGAGGTTTGAATTCAAAATACTTCTGACCTACAAAGCTCTTAATGGTCAGGCACCATCATATCTTAAAGAGCTCCTAGTACCTTATTGTCCCACTCGAGCACTGCGCTCCCAGAATGCAGAATTTTTGTGGTTCCTAGAGTCTCTAAAAGTAGAACGGGAGCCAGAGCCTTTAGCTATCAGGCTCCTCACCTGTGGAACCAGCTCCCAGTCTGGGTTCGGGAGCCAGACACCGTAACCACATTTAAGAGTAAACTTAAAACTCTCCTCTTGATAAAGCTTATAGTTAGGGAGTGAGGAGTTGCAGCATTCGCCTAGACCGGCGGGGGAGGGTGTGTAGTTACAGACAAGGCACAACTTCTCTGCTTCTCTTCATAGTCCTTAGATTCATCTACCGAGCCTTATAGAGTTGGCTCAGGTTTGCCTTGGACCAGCTCTTAGTTATGCTGTTATAGTTTTAGAGTGCCAGGGGACTTCCTTTGACACACTTAGCTCCTCTCTCCTCTCTCTTTCCGTCTGTGTACATCCATGTCCCAGAAATACTTGTTACTAACTTAGCTCTGGGGAGCTTATTCCCAGCAGTCCCTATGTTTTTTTGCCCCGCAGTTTTCCTTGGATTAGGGTGGCACCCTTATCATGGTTGCAGTTGTCGCCATGGTCCTGCTATGCCTGCTACACCCTGCTATGCCCTGCTATGCCTTGCTAGGTCCTGTTATGCCCTGCTACACCCTGTAACGCCCTGCAGTGCCCTGCTACGTCATGAACTATTACAACTACAATCTCTAGTCATAGTTCCATTATCTTTATTGTGACTATAATTGCCACTGTTCATCATACCCCCAACCGGCACCAGTAGATAACCACCCACCAAGAGCCTGGGTCTGTCCAAGTTTCTCCCTAAAAGGAAGTTTTCCTCACCACTCAAGGTTTCTGCCTAAAAAGGAGTTTTTCCTCACCACTGTAGCACTAAATGCTTGCTTTTGGGGGAATTACTGGAATTGTTAGGTATTTGTAAATTATAGTGTGGTCTAGACCTACTCTGTAAAATGTTTTGAGATAAGTCTTGTTATGATTTGATACTTGATTTGTATCAAATCAGATCTGATTTGAAATTGAATTGAAAACTGAATTGAATTAATAGTACTTTGCTAGTAATGTCCACTGTCAAGCATCATTTACCCGCCTCCTGTTCATTGTCTATGTGAGCAGCCGTGCAGTGCATTCTGGTAACATCGCAGGGACTTTGGATAAGCGGGTGCCGAGTCACCTGCTTCTCTTTTGCATAAAGTTGAATCCAGGCTACTTTATGCAGATAAGGAGTGGGCAGCTTGGCCACCTCTCAAAAACTCATGAAAATCTTTAAAACTGACCATTGTCCATCTGAAATGAAGACAGATTCACTACATAGCTTATTTCTTGCAAAAACTGTTTTCAGAAACACATTTCGAAGAAACCCCCATTTCGGCCCCTGCGACCCGACCCCGGATAAGCGGATGAAGATGGATGGATGGACATTTCGAGGAACTATTTTCTTAAAAAAGGAGATTGTTTTCCAAACGAGCTGCCCACTATGGTCTGTTTTGAAATCCAGGAGCAGACAACCTCATGTGAAGCATTCGTCTAATTAGGTGCAGCCATTGTGGTTGCAGGAGGGTGTAGCTTGTTTTCATTGCTTGTCAGTAGTCAGTGAAAAGAAACTGAGTGGGAAGCCAACTAGCATGCAATGCTGGGAAGCGGGGCGATCCCTGCTGTGAAAAATTGCATAAATGGACACATACCATTACTTTTTGTTTGATTTAGTTAAATAAGGAAACATATGAACTAATTTGAGGATACCTAATTAAGGGAACAATTTGAGTTTCTTATCTTGTACAACTTTGTTTCAATAAATCAGAGGTGCTAGTATTAAATGTGTTCCTGAAAGATAAAAAAAATAAAAAAAGGGCGCCTGGGTAGCTCACTTGGTAGAGCGTGCGCCCATATATAGAGGTTTATTCCTCAACGCAGCGGCCCAGGGTTCGACTCCGACCTGCGGCCCTTTGCTGCATGTTATTCCCCCTCTCTCTCTCCTTTCAGCTGTCCTATAAAAATAAAGGCCTAAAACGGCCAAAAAATAATCTTTAAAAAAAAGAAAAAAAAAACTGAATTCTTGAGCACTCACAGATAGTAAAAACTGATTAATCACCCCATTGCCACAAAATGAGACAAATCAAGCGCTCCTTTTTCTGTTTAATATCTGAAACTGATCCAACTCTTCCCCGTTAGGCCCTGTCAGCTCTCACAGCACCCCTCCCCCCTTTACATGCCATCATTTATTAATGGTAAGAGGTCTGCATAAAGCATTAGCCGTGTTTGTGATAAACCATTAGTGATGTATTTCATTTCTCAGTAGGAAACGGAGGAGCGTTGGGGGCCGTTAATATCCGTTAATGTTAAGAGGCGGCGGAAGGGGAAGAGGTTCCTCCCTCTGAGGTGATTAGACCCGTCCATTTAGTTAGAGGACGCACACACACACACACACACACACACACACACACACACACACACACACACACACACACACGCACACACATATGGTCGTAATTTTTTGCACATACTGAAACACATTTTAAAATACAAACGCACCTATACTCGTGCATGTGTGTATGATTTACACACTCACACACACACACACACACACACACACACACACACACACACACTTTTTCCAGTTAGTGAAATGTTTTTTGGTACTTAACAACTGCCACAAAACTGTGTTATATATTACACACAGTGTTTTTTTACCAAGCAATAACTACATAACAGACTGTATGAGACTGTATCACTGACTAATCTTTCCATTATAAATATAAAACTAAACATAAGATAGTCAAAATTTAATGACAATGACTTTTTTTTTTTGTTTACAGGTGAAGAGATAGGATCTTTTAAAGTGGGGTTGTATGAAATATAGTCAGCGTATTTCCTACAGTAGATGGTGGTTGGCATACCCCATGTTTAGGGAAGCAGGCAGGAGTACCGACACGGAAGCTAAGCAATGTGCTGTTGTGGACGGGTTCATACAGCAAAAACGTCTTCAACCGCCTTAAAAAAGGACCACCTAAAAAAAATCAGTTTAAAGATATAATATGTAGGAGCCAGAGAGAGAGAGAGAGCAGCAGTGATCCAGAGCTAGAGAGTGAATTACTGTAAAGCGTTACTCTCGCCAAAATGCAACCTAGGGTCTTTTTGTGAATATACCTGCGTCAAACTGTCGTTTAAAAGCATAATTAGGACAGAAGCGCCACTTTTAAGATTGACCATATTTTCGTTTTTGGTCAAATGGCTGTTGGGAGTGCTAGGGGCACTACTAAATCAGCGCATCAAAATCGCTATTTTTTAAACACTAAGAAGCCTCGACACAACATGAAACTTTGCTCGAAAGTATCACCAGGGGCTCTACACATGAACTCGAGCATTGAGAACATTGTTTGTGTTCACAGAGTTTACTATAAAGAAAGGTTTTGAACAACTCACTTTAGCAGTTGGTTTTTCTGCTCGCCGCCATCTTGCCAGTCAAAAAGTGTCGATCTCCGAATGCGAATGAACAGACTCCATAGGAGGAAATGTCCTTCTTATATGAGGCTCCTTTTTCAACTATAAGGTCAATATTGTTTTTCACCAATGACAAAACAACGAATTATCCGTGCATTTATATGGAACTAAGCTTTAGGAGCTTTCCATCTTTACTCTCCTCCGTTACGTTGCATTCTTCTTGTACATTCACAAAAAGACCCTAGGTTGCATTTTGGCGAGAGTTACGCTTTAAGAAAGAAAGCAGTGAATCTTAGGAATAAGACGTATATTTTTTATTGTTTCACTGTGGTTACTTTTTAAAGCACAAATAAACAGACCCACAACTCCGAGGGAAAGTGCCACATTGCCAAATTTTGCAAATCGGCATCTTGTCTATGTGTGTGCCGCTTAAACTTGTGCTTCGGTCTGACACGGATGGCTGTGACAAGGCAGCATTACCTGGGAATGAGGGCTGCACAACCTGCACGCTGTTATTGGCTCTTTGCTGACGCCTATAAACGTCCCGCACAGAGAAAAATGTGTGCAGCATGTGTGAATGCTGCAATCGCACTCGAGTGTGCACCAAAAGCGGACCAAACAAGAATACAGAGACTTCCTTGATTCGGTACGATTTCCATTGAACTCTGGTGCAGTTCGTTTGAGGTGAGAACGTACCAACTACATTACATTACATTACATGTCATATATATATATATATATATATTTATATATATATATTTTTTTTTCATGTTTATGTTTATGTTCGTGTTTTTAGCCTTCGGCGGAAGATGCGTAGGCTTTCGGCCATCCTGATGTCAGTGGGGAGCTCATTCCACCATTTAGGAGCCAGGACTACAGTATGTGTACTCCACAAGTCTGAGCTAAACGGCTCCTGTAGTCAGTTGTGCTTTGCAATATGTGATGTGGCAGATCATGCAAACTGTAGCAACTTGCAATGTTTCTCTCACAGAAATAGACTGCAGTCAAGTTTGCCGTCACTTGCATTTCTGTAGTCTAACCAGCCGCCGCTAAAGTTGGAACAGACACCGGCAGAGCAGAGTGAAGTCTCGGTTAGCAGAGCAGACAAAGTAAGGTCACTTGCGAAACAATTTCTGATTATTTAAATGAAATGAGCTGGTTTGAAATATGCACTAGTCCAGAAGACAGAACCTTCTTCCTGAATTTACTTTCTTGTTCCCGCCCAAGCCACATCTGACCGATAAGCGGAGCTAACGGTCTTGTGTGGTTTGTAATGACGCATTTTGACACGCTTGGATTTTTCCAGGTGTGAAACAAAACTGAAACAAGGGGAAATCGATCCATGGTTACAAACTCATCAACTGATTCGGACCAGAGCAAACAAACTATAGGTATGAAAACGCATTTAGTGTCTAGAGCTGTCCTCTAATCACAGATTGTATCTCCTCAACAATCAACTCTGATTGTTCAGCAAAACACATACATTTGTAACACAATAGAATTACCCTTTAACCTCAGCCCTGTGTGTGTGTGTGTGTGTGTGTGTGTGTGTGTGTGTGTGTGTGCTGGTCTCTGATTTAGCGGTAAGGATCAGATATAAATAGATATAAACTTACTACCATGTTCATCTTCAGAGCTCAGTGACATTTGAAATCCCTTCAAAACAACAGAGAACAATCTCCACTCAGCAGCTGTGTGTCCATAAATGCATTTTTGAAAGTATGTCATTAGAAAAGTTGTAAGGAAACTGCAAATTTTGATAAACAACTTATTTGCTTAAAAAAGTTTTTATGCTCACTTGAGGTGGTTTTCCCTTTTTTTGAAAATGAATTGTGCTTAATGGGAGATGGAATTTTTTTTGCCAAATAAGTGATGCCTTAGCAAACATTAAACTCACGACTGATCGGCTGTTTCTGCTGTCGCCACTTTTCCAGGTATTCCCATAACGCGTGAAAACATGGCTGGTAGTAGCACCAACACGTATTCCTCGGACACATCCACGAAAAAAAGGCAAATTGTTTTGTTTCCAGTTTGCAACCTCTACTTCTAACAACTAGCCAACTTCTGATAAAACTGCACTTAGCTTAGCATTTTGATGGAAACACAATTTGTGTCCGAGATTTACCTGGTTTAGTTTTCTCTTTCTTGAACTCTCTTATTCATTTATATTATAATCCATCACAGTAAAAACAAAATTGTGTTATACTTCCAAAAGATTATCTTGTCAGCCTTTGACTTAATGCATGTTATTATTTAAAGTTTTTTTTTCAGTCATTGTTACTGTTATATTGCTGTATGAAGACTGCTGTTCATATTGTTGTTAGAAGTTTGATGAATATATTATTGCAGTTGTTGAGATAATTAGAAAAGGCTGCTAAAGTTGCCAAATGTGTTTTAAATGAAGTCTGTTACTAAGGGCAATATATAAAGTGCTGTATATGTGTTTTTCTATAGTGGACCAATGCACCTTAAATTATTTTAGTCGATACATTTTTTTGTATTCTTTCATGACTATAATTTGGGAGGATTGTACAATTTTAAGAACATATCCTAATTGTACAATCCTCCCAATTATAGTCTTAGTTCACTGAACCAATATGTAACTATAGTGTAGACTATTGTACATTCATGAAACAACAGGGAGAGGACACCTTAATGGTTTTTGACCTTATATTTAGCTGGGGGGAAATAACTGATGAATATACTCTGTTACATTCATGTTTACAGTGTGCATGACATTTATCACTTAATTATCTTTATAGTCTCTAGATTTTAGAGTCCAATTTCTTCAGTGTCTTTCTTTTTCTATGTCCATATATACGAGGGAGCAAAGCATATAATATTTAAGAAGGAAACTTGTCCTCTATAAAAATATAAAAAACACGTGAGAAAAAGTGTTTGCGAATGCATTTACAAACTACTGCTCTTAACTGAAACCATTCAATGAGTCACTGTCATTTGCAAAAGCGAACAGTTGTACACTTTGCATTAAAAGCCAGCAGTGGAAGTTAATATGACTTACGAAATTTATATTTTAGCCCACGAGAGAGAGGGAGAAACAAAGTATATCAAAGAGATATTTACGCATCATATTCTAGCATTGTAGAAAATTGATCTTCATGGTAAATTTCCTGAGGAACATTATCTTCTGCTTACTTTTAAGGCAAAGAGTACAACTGTTAATTTGTGCAAATGATTAGTAGCCTAATCCTTGGATGGTATGATTATGACGGTTTCAATTCAGAGCAGTGGTCAGTTAATGTATATTTTTAGGCTGTTTATGCATTCAGTTGGTCTGCGATTGTCTGCCATGCTTTCTCTCGCTGTTTCATTACAGCGCCCGTGTTTCTTTTTTACAAATAATTTCAATTCAATTAAATTTTATTTATAGTATCAAATCATAACAATAGTTATCTCGAGACACTTTACAGATAGAGTAGGTCTAGACCACACTCTATAGTTTACAAAGCCCCAACAATTCTAGTAATTCCCCCAAGAGCAAGCATTTAGTGCGACAGTGGGGAGGAAAAACTTCCTTTTAGGAAGAAACCTTGGCAGACCTAGGTCTTGGTAGGTGGTGTCTGACGGTGCCAGTGGCAATAATAGTCACAGTAAAGATAATGGAACAGTGACTATAAATGGTAGTCGTAGTAGTTCATGTCATAGCAGGACACTGCAGGGCGTTACAGGATGTAGCGTGGCCCAGCAGAGCATAGCATATGGAAATATGCTGGGCGAAAAAAACATAAGGACTCCGGGGAGTAAACTCCCCAGAGCTAGGTTAGTAACAAGCATTTCTGGGACAAGGATGCACACAAATGGAAAAAAATGGAAAGAGAGAGGAGAGAGCAGCTCAGTGTGTCAAAGGAAGGAAGGAAGGAAGGAAGTCCCCCGGCAGTCTAGAACTATAACAGCATAACTAAGAGAGACAGGTTAAGGAGAGGAGCCTGGTCGGGCTAGAACTCTCCCCAACCGGATCGGGCTGTACTGGCCTGCCTCCCTCTACTTTTATTATATTATTGATTATATGGTAGATGAATCTGACGACTATGAAGAGAAGCAGGTGGGCCGTGCTAGGCGGATGCTGCAACTCCTCACTCCCTAACTATAAGCTTTATCAAATAATGTGTTTCACGTTATCATACTTCCACAAGAATCTGCTCCTCACTCTGTATAAATTATGAACAATGCGTATTCTCCATTTTAGCATCAGTAAATCTGTGATCGACCTCACGGTCTGTTAAAGAAAGCCGTGAACGCGCATCTATCCGAATTACTTCAGCCCGGCTCGACCTACAGATTAGTTAGATTAGCACAGATTAGACTAGGTCAAGCCTCGCTTTATCGGTTATCCTGGATTTATAAATTCTGCTTTTGTGTAACAGCCCCCAGGTTTCCATGGTGGTGAGGAAGTTATGTGGCTCAGTGTTTGGAGCAACCCGTTCTCATTCCGAACTCGTAAAATAAGGACGTTTGGACAGTGGCTGTCAGTGGCTGTCAGCGTCTGATGCGACGAAAAAGGCGTCTTTCAGCGTGTTTGTGTAACGCACCGGGGAGAGCAGCAGCTAGATAGGATTTAGCGTGTAGTATGTAAGGGCGAATTTCCACATAAGGAGGTTGGTTGGGGGGGGTGGTGGATGGGTCAAAACACAGGACCCAGGAGAGCGGGGTTTGCATCCCGCTTGTCACGCTTGCTATAGTTGTTTTTTTCTTTCCTCCCGCGTGTCACAGTACCATACGCCCACCCACGACCCTTTCCTAAACTTAACCGTCCCGTTCTTCCCCCGTGTAACGGAACCGTACGCCCACCCACGACCTTTTCCTAAACCCAACCGTCCAAGGGCAATAGTCCCAACCAAGCGCGTTTACTTAAAGCCGTAAAAGAGACTTTTAGCACCTGACTTTTAGCGCCTGACCAAGCGTCCATATTTTACAAGGTGAGTGTGAGAACGTGTTGTTTGGAGACACCTGGAAGCTGCTTGACATCCTCCCAGATCCACTCTTCATATATGTTTACAATCTATATATAAATTTGTCAGGCTGATGTTTTTTCCCCGTTAAAGGTGGGGGTTTTTTGGGGGGGAGGGGGACTTTTTTCTTATCTGAAGCAAGGGTCTAAGGATAGAGTGTATTGTATGCAGAGTCAAATTTGTTATTTGAGATATTGGGCGATATAAATAAAATTGACGTGATTTTATTCTCTTATTCTCTTTTCCTGAAAAATAAAATACATTAATATATGATAGTAAATAAAGCCAAATTTTGGGGGGGTATTTTTGGTAGTTTACTGCATGAAAAGGCTAAAATGAAAACCATGGAATAACATCTCAAATATTAAAACTTTCACAAAGTAAAATAAAAGCATCAGTGCTGCCTGGAGCCCTGCAGTGTCACAGCCTCAGTCTCAATGTAATAAGTCATTTGCTAATTACTGAACAAGTGAGATTACAACCTGAGTGTGTTCCGACAGCCAGCTGCTTGTCAAACATCCCTCCAGCAGAAATCAATAGGTCATCATCTCTACATATTACTACATCTCAGGGGGAGAGGGGAGGAGAAATTAAAGCAAGGAAGAGGAGAGAAGAAATGGGAAGAGAGGAGAGGAAATGCCATGTCTCTGTTGTTGCCATTGCTGGGTATGAGAACAAAAACATGTCTTTATGTTAATGTTAATTTTTGATGAAGTACCACAGGATGCTAACAACTCAGTGCGCCAGTTAGCATTTTGTAACCATTAATCATGATTGATCACTAATACTGCAGTTGTCATGACAACAGAAACACAGCTGGATTGTGATTGTGCTCATTGAGTTTACTAAAACACTCAATAAAAATCACAGAGAGAGTAAGAGAAGACAGAAAGTTAGCTTCTTAACCGTGAGAACAGATCTACATCCAAGTGCTCCAATTAATGGTGAAAAGTGTCTGTTACAACCTTTACCTATGTTAGCTAATAAACAGTGAAATTAACAAAACGTATTAAAGGTTAACAATCTTGAAACATATTTTCTAATCTTAAAGCTATAATCAATATTTTTTTGGGATTACGTGACTAACAGTATGTGAAAGGGGTCATTTGAGGGTCACAGAAACTTAAAGGTGCACTATGAATTCCTGCATGGTCACTTCTGTTGACGATCCAATGAAATTCCAAACAAAACAGAGCAAGCTCGCCCCTCCCCCCATGTTTCCGTAACTGTCATGACTAACTGACTAACTGTCACTAACCCCCACCCCTCCCCCAACCATCTTGTCGGTGATTGGCTCGAACGTGGTATTATATTTTGGTGCACAGCCTGTGCATCTAGTGTTTGTTTGACGTTTACGACCCCTGCTGTCTCCCGAGACCGGGCTTTTTCACAGTGTATTCAGGGGGCAGGCAGCTAGCGGATCAAGGAGAGATGCCTATGATTTGAGACAAAACTGAAATCGCGCTGAAACCATGCGGGAACTCATAGTGCACCTTTAAAGCCATTTTAAAAAATGTGGTGCGGGCAAACAGGAAATCCGCATGGGAATTTTTGTGTGCCTGTGTGTGTTTGGTTGTGTGTTAGGTCAATGCACACACACATTGTAAGTGAGTAATTAGTCTCTGAACAGCCAAGTGGGAAAAAAATAAGTTATGCAAGTTTAAGGCTTGAACACACCAGCATTTAAAACAGCAAAATATTCTACCAAAATAAGTTCATTTCAATGCCCTGATCAGTGGATCTATAGCGTTCAACTTGTAAGTGAACTTGACATTGTGAGGAATGAATTTTAGATCAAAGAGTTATTTACATTAGTCTGAGGATTCTATTGAGATTCTTGACCATTTGTCTCTTTTGTGTATTCCCATTTTGTATATAAGGAAGATGCTTTTGGAGACTCGGGGAGAACGCTTTCGTCTTCTCTCCGTGCTGCACGTGATAAACAATCTAATTCATAACACTGGCTACTTTGTGATTTCTTAAGAGAACAAGACAGTTCTTCTACGTTGGTTTTTCAACGACATTATGCACATTTGTCATTCACTAATTGCAAAACATGTTGGTAATGCTAACATTGAAAAATTAATTAAAAATATTAATCAAAATGAATCAAAATATTAGCTGTGTAGCAATTTTATTACAATTCCATTATTTACCCTACGGTGGAGTAGAAACTGCTTCACAACAAAGTATCATTTGCAGCCATCGTGCTTGTCGGAGGGCGTAGCCTGTTGTCTTTGCTTCTCAGTGATCATCGCAGATGAATTGATAACTGCTTGTGGCAAGCCCATAAAGTGGCCAAATGTTGGGAAATGGGGCGATCCCTCCCGCCCAAAACCCCCTTAGTTTGTGTACCGTCACAGACAGCAATCTCACGGAGCCAGGGCAGCCGTCTTGCGGGCCCCCTTGGCATGACAGCCATCTCACGGACCTGGGCAGAGTGTTCATGAAGCTCCACAGGCGAGCAGCCCGCTTGAAGAGCTTCGCAAGCTTGTGATCTGCAACTAGATGACTCAAATGAGAAGTATGTTATGCACTAAAATTGGAAACTTGCAGACGTACCAGAATGGTAAGTGTTGTTAGCATCTTTTATTTGTTTATGTTGTCTGTTAGCTTGTTAGCTTGTAACTAGCAGTGGCTGACACAGCTTTGTTGACAGTGTTTTTGCTCTGTGTACTGACTGAAGTCTGCTCTGGAGGTTTCAGGTTTCTTTGCTGACAGCGATTGGTTTATGGATTAGTATTGTACCTAATAAAGCTTGCCTGGTATATGTTAAACATATCCAAGCTTATACCTGGCCCCCAGGAAGTGCACCTGGCTTCGAAGCCAATTTGACATAGCGGCCAAACAGTGGAATTACAACTTCTGTGATGCCATTGGTCCCAAAAATGATTTTTTCCAATTGTAAATGAGTGGATAATTTTTATTACGGGGCACAACCCCTGCGAAATGACTCCTGCTCTATGGACCACATAATGAGGAAGCAGCGCTAATCATCCGGATAATTTTATACGCAGAAGTTTAACTTTGTTGGCTTCATGAGCAGCTCTCACAGGAATGAATGGGGCTCCGCTTTGAACGCTGTATCCAGGTTATTTTATACATCCATGGCTTACACCTTCAACCGATTGTTTAAAAATAATTCATGTAACCCCAAACCTTATTTAGCACGTGATCCTTTAATTGATGAATGAAAGGTTGTGGCTGTTTTCATCATATGATTTTATCAAATTTCTTGTGATAGTTAGCTCAGCAGATGGTTGAATAGCTAACTACAGTAGCTACCAAGCAAACATTACTAAAACACAAATCAGATGGCTCATTGGCAAAATGATTTGTCCCTAGTTTAAACCAGACATAAGTTAACCCTGTTGATTACTTACATTTAGATGGACAAAACAACACAAATTTCTTTAAAACAACCAAATATTACAGCACCAAGGACCTTAAATATTGCTGCCAGAGGGAGTGTTGCACCCTCAGTGTAGAGCTATCAGTGGAACTCAGAATACATCAGCCATTGGCCATTGTTCTAAAAGAGACAGTGATATCAGCAGTCAGTAAACAGTCACGACATCAATGGTTAAACTTGTTAAACTGGGAATCTGTGTGTGTGTGTGTGTGTGTGTGTGTGTGTGTGTGTGTGTGTATGTATGTGTGTCAACAGACACACTCTTAACTGATATCCACTTAAAATGCGCCGCTGAGTTGCAGTCAATGATTAAACAATTTAGTCTGAGAGTCAGAACTGTGATGGGGTGTGTGAGCTAATATTTGGATAGGTATTGATTGTCATTTTTACAGGTAATTTCCTCCGAAAGTGATTAATGTCTGTTTCTCATTCATCCTACGGTCCACAGTCTCTGTTGTTCAAACCCCAGGTCAGATCGGCCTCAGATGACACAGAGGAAGACTGAGCAAAAGGTCGCTAGTTTGAATCCACTAGAGGACTGAGCTTATTAGAATAAATGTTGTACTTTAAAGGTCGCATGGCATGAAAATTTCACTTTATGAGTTTTTTTAACATTAATATGAGTTACCCCAGCCTGTCTATGGTCCCCCAGTGGCTAGAAATGGTGATAGGTGTAAACCGAGCCCTGGGTATCCTGCTCTGCCTTTGAAAAAATGAAAGCTCAGATGGGCCGATCTGGAATCTGCTCCTTATGAGGTCATAAGGAGCAAGGTTACTAATGGGTAGGGTGTAAGCCTTGTCTCCTAAAAAGTATATTTATATTGAAAAGATTTGCAACAGCTTATTTTGAAAGCCATTACACCCAGCTTAAAGTTGCAAAATGTCCATACTAAACGTGTTTGCGCTAAACGTAACGCTCACTGACAACTTAATTTATTAGTTTTTCTCATTGGCTGTAAAAATAGTCGACGTAGCATCCGTGACGTTACCGACCTTGGTTTTTTGCAACCCGATTTTTGAAGGTGAGGGTGGAACTGGGGAGGATGATGCCAGTGTTGTTTATGGTTGCAATGGCGCTGCGCTAAGCTAAATGCTATAAAGTATATAAAATCAACTCTTCTAAAGTGAGTCATCCAGTGGAGATTTACCGGCGGGTAAACGTGGCCTTCGGGTACTGCTGCCACTCATCTGCATGTACGCAGCACAGAAAATCAACAAACGTTTCCTCAAGTTACCAGCTAACACTAGCAATAGCTTGCTAGCTTGGTTGGCATAATGCTGAACAAGACATTTTTAGGTGACCAACAGCTCCAATTAACTTTGATTAAGTGAAAACACACAGTAAAGAGGGTCAAAGTTTAAGATGAAAACATGTACAACACACAAAAATGTTCACGGCTATTTTAATGTACACAGTGTCATGGATGAGCATTGCTAAGCCTCTGTCATGATTGACAGGTTGGTGTGTAGCCATGCCCCTTAAGCTAGGGTGACCAGATTTCCCCGAACTAAAACGGGAACACTTTGCGCGTGACCGTAGTGCTCGTGCACGCTCATGCTTTTTACACCAGCTTTTTATGTGCCAGCCCAGGTCAGACATAGACACAGACAGATTAGACATAATTTTGCCAACAGCACACATTGGCCTACTGCTCACAACATAATGGGGTATCTCAGTTAATATTCATGAATTTTCTTGGTATGTAGCCTACATATCTAAGAAATAATATTAAAAGCCATTGAGTGAGTTTCGTGTGGGACCAGCTTTATTTTTCAGAATTAAATCATTCTTTTGGAAAATGCACCCACTGAACTTTGTGAAAAGGTATTTTTCATTGCATGGCACTAAACGAATTATTTGGACCTGCTGCCACAGGCTTGAACTAAAGTTATGGTAACAATTTATGGTAAGGGTACATGAATTATGAATTCATGCATGAATTAATTCATGATTTGTGTATTACTTCATTCCTTTATATCTTATGAATCATCAGGAGTTCATAGCCTCTCATTCATGACCTAACTAAAACTTAAGGTGGGTACATCATTATGCACAAGTTGTGTTCAAATCAGAATTTGCGCAGTGATGACCACATTTTTTTGCAGAAAAATAAATAATCACGATCATGCTTAATAATTCATAATCGTGCCCACGTACCTAATGCTTTAGTTGTGTTGTTCATGTATGAGGTCACGAATGACAGACTATGAACATGTCAATTCCTGATGATTCATGGGATATTAAGGAATGCAGTAACAGATAAATCATTAATTACATAATGCTTACTACATCAATTAGTTCATGGATGAATCCATGACAATTCATGTAGGCCTGCCCTTATCGTAAAGTGTTACCAGTGTTATTCTAACCAACAACGCACACACACAAATGTAATCTCATTTGATAGAGCAGATAGCTTCCCTATTGGAAACATTCATTCCGTATACAGTATTTGTTAGAGGAGTGAATTTGCTCAAGAATCAATTTGTTGGCTGGAAGCCTACTGTGAAATTGCGCACAGGTGTCAGCAAAATTGGCCAGTGTGAAGAGTAGCGTCTTTAAAGTGGGAATGGTCATACGGTTCCTCTCGTCAGTCCATGTGTTGTTCATGAGCGAAAAGATCAGCTCAACAGGAGCATTTGTGTCCGGTAGACACATGGCGAACTGACAAAGGAAACCTACATTTTTGAACGGAATCTACCTGCTTTTGAAATGTGCGAACATTTCCACCCAGCGCTCGTCCGCTGACTTTCCAGCGGACATGGAGGGACTGGTTAAAACGAGACAGATAAGAAGAGGCAATGCGACATTGTTTACAAATATACATTGTAACGCTGGCTGCACAGATTATGCAGACGAAGACCGCTACGATTGACTGACACACACACACACACACACACACACACACACACACACATTGTTAAAATCATACGCTGGATGCTTTATTAGTCTTTCTACATGGGTTTAGTTAATGGTCGGGCTATAATAAGACCACGTCGGCTATGTAATCGCTGACAACCGGAACAATTTCATAGCGGTTGGTGTAAACCGGGACATTTTAGCGTTCCGAGAGTCTTTTTGTCGGACATGCAACTCAGAATCGGGACTGTCCTGATCACCCTACCTTAAGCATCCCTTGCTTTATCGTCAATTTTAAAATATTTGGGACAAGGTTTACCAGTTTTAAGTAAACGGAACCTATATTCACATCTGTGTTGTTTTGCTGACAACAGCAGTGACCATAGTGCTAGTTTGTATCTTTTAGCTCATAGCTTTAGTGGCAGACTTTTGTACGTCCCAGTGTTGGAATCATCTACAGTGAAATACAGTCACACTACACCGTTTAACTGTCAGAGTTTTAACAGTGTTTAATCCAGCTACTTGCTAACGCTAACGTTAGGCTAACATCAACGTTACCTGCTGCCAAGTGTACAGCAAGTGTTTACTAGTGTCCCGTGCAGCGATGCCTCTGTTGCCTCTAACGTCTGTTTTGGAGCATCAGAGGGCAGCTCAGACATTTAAATGGCAAGAAATCCACGTTGATATTCCGTCCGTTAGAAAGGCCTACCGGTTGTTTAGGCATCACTGCCATATTAGCACAGGATTTTAACATGTGCTGTTCACGTGAACAGAAAATTGCGTTGCATGTATCTTTTCACGGCAACTCTCCTTAGAGATTTATCAGCCTACCTTAAGTACAGCGACAGTAAAAAATAATTTCACACAATTATTATAGTTAAACCTTGCAATTGATCCGCGGTTCACATGCATTCCGAGTGTTGATGGTTGCACCACTTTATTGCAAAAAACTGTGAGTCTGTGACGGTTTGATTTATTCTGTCTCGGTCGCTGTTTTTGTTTTAACAAGCTGATTAAGTGGCCCACGGAGCGGCGCTCTTGGTAGCCAGTCCGACTATGTTTTGAATGATTTGTATGGTCTTTACGCACACACTGTGCTCGTAAATCATTTTTCATATACACATATCTATTTTTAGACATAACCTGATCGTTTAGATTGGCAAGACAACATGAAAACATATAGGAAGGCCCTCAGAAATGCCAGATCAGACTATTACTCATTACTAATAGAAGAAAATAAGAACAACCCAAGGTTTATTTTCAGCACTGTAGCCAGGCTGACAGATAGTCACAGCTCTATTGAGCCATCTAGTGACAACTTCATGAGCTTCTTTAATGATAAAATTATAACAATTAGAGATAAAATTCATCACCTCTTGCCCTCAACTTCTAACGGTTCACCTTTAAATGCAGGACTGCTAGAAAGAACGACAAGACCTGACATATACTTAGACTGCTTTTATCCTATAGACCTTCAACAATTAATGTTAAAGGTCTCTTCAGCTAAGCCATCTACCTGTCTCTTAGACCCCATCCCAACGAGGCTACTTAAAGAAGCGTTACCAATGGTTAACACTTCATTACTATATATGATCAATATGTCTTTATTAACAGGTTATATACCACAGTCATTTAAAGTAGCTGTGATAAAACCTCTTCTGAAAAAACCCACCCTCGATCCTGAGGTCTTAGCCAACTATAGACCTATATCTAATCTTCCCTTTCTCTCCAAGATCCTTGAGATGGTAGTCGCTAATTAGTTATGTGATTTTCTACGTAACAAGAGTTTATTTGAGGACTTTCAGTCAGGATTTAGAATGCATCATAGCACAGAGACAGCACTGGTGAAAATTACTAACGACCTTCTAACTGCTTCAGACAAAGGACTTGTCTCTGTACTTGTCTTACTAGATCTTAGTGCTGCATTCAACACTATTGACCATACCATCCTGTTACAGAGACTGGAACATTTAGTTGACATTAAAGGAATCACACTAAGATGATTTAAGCCCTATTTCTCTGATCGATCTCAATTTGTTAATGTTAACGATAAATCCTCCAGGTACGCTAAAGTTAGCCATTGTGTTCCACAAGGCTCAGTGCTTGGACCAATTCTTTTCACCTTATATATGCTTCCTCCAGGCAATATTATTAGGAAACACTCAATTAACTTTCACTGTTATGCGGATGACACCCAATTATACCTATCAATCAAGCCAGACGAAACCAGTCGGTTAGCTAAACTTTAAGCATGCATTAAAGATATAAAATCATGGATGACCTACAATCTTCTGATGTTAAACTCAGACAAAACTGAAGTTATTGTACTGGGCCCTAAACACCTCTGAACCTCATTATCAAAAGATATAGCTACTCTGGATGGTATTGCCCTGGCCTCCAGCACTACTATCAGAAACCTAGGAGTTATTTTTGATCAGGATATATCCTTTAATGCCCATTTAAAACAAACCTCTTTTCACCTTTGTAACATTGCCAAAATTAGGCACATCCTGACTCAAAACGATGCTGAAAAATTAGTCCATGCATTTGTTACTTTCAGGCTGGACTACTGTAATTCCTTACTATCAGGTTGCCCAAATAAGACCCTTAAGACTCTCCAGCTGATCCAGAATGCTGCAGCACGTGTTCTGACAAGAACTAAGAAAAGAGATCATATTTCTCTATTAGCTTATCTGCATTGGCTTCCTGTAAAATCCAGGATTGAATTTAAAATCCTTCTCCCGACCTACAAAGCTCTAAATGGTCAAGCACCATCATATATTGAAGAGCTCATAGTACCTTATTGTCCCACTAGAGCACTGTGCTCCCAGAATGCAGAGTTACTTGCGGTTCCTAGAGTCTCTAAAAGTAGAACGGGAGCCAGAGCCTTTAGCTATCAGGCTCCTCTTCTGTGGAACCAGCTTCCGGTCTGGGTTCGGGAGGCAGACACCATCACCACATTTAAGAGTAAACTTAAAACTCTCCTCTTTGATAAAGCTTATAGTTTGGGAGTG
>NC_135870.1:26053492-26100992 GCF_031162955.1 Sander vitreus | reverse complement strand
CAGAGTGACGTTGTAACTCTGGCTTTTTCCCTGAGATCTGGCTCTCCTCTGAAATACTATAACACTGGTCTTTTTCAGATTGACTGTCAGTGCCCATTTCTGACAGTACTGTACAGTACTCTCTCTCTCTCTCTCTCCCTCCCTCCCTGTCTCTCTCTCTCCCTTTCTTTGTGACATCCTCTGCTCTCTTAACACCTGAGTTGGAGGAGTTTGAGCATGTGTCTAAGACCCACACTACATCTGTTACACTCCAATGTGTGTGTTTCGCACCACCAGTTAGCATGTGCGTGTGTGTTTACTCATGATGGTGGTGGCGAGGTGTGTGTGTGTGTGTGTGTGTGTGTGTGTGTGTGTGTGTGTGTGTGTGTGTGTGTGTGTGGCAGCATATGTAATTTGTTCTGAAATCAGCAGCTGGATCCCAAGTTCCCAATGGGACCTTTAATGTCTACAGCACAAGCACACACACACACACACACACACACACACACACACACACACACACACACACACACACACATTCACACACACACACCAGCCCTAGACTATACTCACATACACAGGGAGATATCATGTGGGACAGTTCTTGTGGGTCTCTGTGTGTGTGTGTGTGTGTGTGTGTGTGTGTGTGTGTGTGTGTGTGTGTGTGCATGTGTGTCGGAGACCAAGAGGTTGTGTTCCCTGATGGCTGTAGAGGTGACACGGTAGTGTGTGTGTTTGTGTGGATATTAGCAGACCTGAACTGCTGACCGTTCACATATGGAGCAGATTAGCTGCATACATTACTAGAGGTAACACACACACACACACACACACACACACACACACACACAGATTTAATTTTCTAAACAAACCTTTGAAAGAAGTTTTCCAGAGTGCAGAGTGGAAAAACAACCTTCATGTCAAACTTTCTGTTTAGTTTTTTTCTTTCTCTGTCTTTATTTTTCTTTTTATTCTTGCTAGTTATATTTTGTGAAATTAAAATTGTTTTATGAAAATAACTTTAATAATAACTATATAATAACTTATATTATTATAAATAATGCAATGATCTGTATCAGAATATTACTAACAATTACATTGTTATTGTATCAATGTAATTTTGTTTTGTTTTATTTGAACATTAGAATACAACCAAGTTGTACCATTACTTAATTGCTCAACAATGTTATAGCATGCTTACGTTAGCACTTTAGCATGGTTCCATGCTCAGAGTACAGCTGAGCTTAAGTCCAGAATCCTGTTAGTAATGTCATTCATGTTTTAATAAAATATTTCCTTGAAGATTGCATATTGTGTATTTACTTAGTAATATAATTGTAATCTGAAGTTTTTAAATGATGATGTAATGTATCTCAATGTATCTGTATTAATTCCTATTGTCTGAGGCACTGAAGACATTTTAACTTAACTGACACAACCAAGAGATGTTGTTTAGGATTGTATGATATGCTTTGTTCAATTATTATTTTTTAGTTATTCTAGTTTTTTTCTGTTTGAGTTTTTTGTCCCATATGGGAAGGGTTGGGAATTTAACGGACAGAAGATAATGGTACACAATGTTAATGAAGGAGAACTGTTATTTACTAAGCCTGTCACAAATGCCAGGGGCACAACATTTTGCGTTACCACAATTTCTCAATTAAGTGGCGTCTTTACTAAGACTACAGATGTAAATGAGCCCTCATCTCATTAGCATAAAGTGCTGCTAAATAAGATCTGACTGCGGGGCTGTTTTGACACGTGTTGCACATATCTGGAAAAAGTGTTTTTTCTGCTGCTGAACTTAAAATATTGGTTGAATAGAAGACATTTCTGGAACTGCAAGTGTGTTTAAATATCGCAAGAAGAATGCTGTATGTCAGAAAATCTTGAATACCCTGCTGTTGTTAGCTCAACAAAAACAACAGTTGTTAGAAAGAAATCAGTGTGGGAGATTATTGATAAAACTTGTAAAAATGCCTTTGATTAGATTGTTTCTGTAAATGGATAAAAATAATAATATAACAGCATCAATCGTATTGCAACTAGTCGTGCTTTGCCAGACCATCCACACGCTGTGGAGCGGAGGAGGGTCTGGTGAGTCCACACAGCATTCTGGGATGGGAGAAAAACGTGCTCTGGTTTATTGGCATTTCTTTAAACCAATCACAATCGTCATGGGCGGTACTAAGCTCCGCACGGAGCCGCTGTAAAATAGTTGTGTGAGAGAAAACTCAGATTGGACAGATAGTCTAGCTAGCTGTCTCAATTTACCCTGCAGAGATCTGAGGAGCAGTTAACCACAGTCCATAAATCCACCAGAGTTTAAAATTCCAACACAAAGAAATCGGAAAGAAACGGACATCTGCGAAAATACATGCATCATGCATATATTGCAACAGACTGGAGTTGCTGTGAAATAGTAAAAGTTGGGCAGCAGGCCACTGTGGTAAACTAACAGTTGTGGTGCTGAGTATGCGTCTGATGAAACAGTACTACAGATTATACACCTGCTTTTCTTATTTACATTTGAGACACAGTTACCCTCCCAAACTTCGGTGCGGTCTTTTAGTAAACAAGGACAAATGCAATTTGACTGTTTAGAACATAAAAAAGCCACAAATCCCCCTTTCACACATGCACTGCAACAATGAAATGATCTAGACCAGGGATCTTCAACAGGGGGTCCTCAGAGTCAATGCAGGGGGGCCTCCAAATGTTTGTTAATTTTTGAACATTTAAAAAAAAAAGTCTTAACATGAAGCCAACATATTATTAGCAAATATAAATCCCCACTGCTTACTGGCCTATAGGTCAGGTAGTCACTAAGGCAATCCACAGATACAGTTCATCCTAAGTATTATAGTACATGTATGTAGTCGGGAGGTTGACAGCTAGCCAGCTGAAGCTAACAGTCGAGCAACGGTGAGTAACGTACGTTACACAGGCTTGCAGCAGCAAAGAGTCCAGAATTAATGAGTCAAAGCAGGGGATAGAAAGGTGTTGGAAATGACCAACATCTAATCTAAAATCTAAGTTACCTAATTTACTAGAAAAACTAAAATATGTAAATTTCGCAGATTTTGAAGCGGCGATAGTCATGCCAGCGTCCTCACGTTTCGTGTAGTAGTAAGCTATTTTAATAGCTTAGTATTCTATGCGACATAGGTATGTATAACGGCTTTAGGCTGCCCTACAAGTTTTTGTAGGCCCAGTTTATTATGCAACTTTACATATATGCAATATACAATATATGTAGTAGGGGGTCCCTGCTCCGTCTCTCTTTCAGTTAAGGGATCCATGCCCTCAAAAACGTTGAAGACCCCTAAACTAGACATTACTCAGAGGAACTGTATGTGAGAACCCAAATGTATGAATCAGTTGGACTGGACTTTAAACTGACTTACCCTGCCAGCTCCCTGGTACAAACTGTGTAATGCCCGATTAAGACCCTTGTGTGAGTAGAGCAGGTCATTGTCTGGAGAATTCACAGTGAGCGAGTGGGCGTGTCGAAAACATTTCTATGATGCGGCTGGCGCGAAATCAGAAGAATGCAAACATCCGAGAGTGAAGACGAAGGGCCATTTGAACGAAGACGCCAGAGAAAATTTCGATTTGATGAGATTGGGGAACTTCTGTCTGTAAGGGCCGACGGCGAAATAACGGACATTGTCCAGAGTTCATATGAGAAAATGGCTTACGTTAAGTACTTTGTAATATGTATGTATGTATGTATGCCTCGGCTGTTTTTGACATAATATCCTGATATTTCCTTAGCCCTCCATTAATGAGAGATACGAATTTGATCACTAAAAAACCTAATATTGTTACATGCTTATAGCTGAGTCTGACAAAGTCCAGCATAAGCTGATGGAAGCTGAGCCAAGTCTGACAGTGTAGAGGTGAGCCTGATGAGTCTCAGATGTCCTCAAAAGGCCACCATACAAAGAACAAACCCTTTATATTTAGGACCCTCAGGACAAACAGTGGTAAAGATCTAAGAATAGATAGAAAGTTGTCTCGTTATTTTTCATCCTTTCACCAATTTGTTTTCTGGGATATAATGAGCATACAGATATACATACTGTAACTTTCTTCTGCAGTGTGGCCATTTCACAAACATTCACCTTAAAATGCCCAGGGAGTTTAGCCCTGGAGCCAGGCACCATATGGCCGTCTCATACAGGATCTAGCCTCGTCCTGACAATTAGGACCACAGGCTGAAACCCTGCTGGATCTGGAGCACAGCCAGATGAGAGGAGGACAGAGAGAAACTGAGAGAGAAGGCAAAATAGAGCACATTCAACATGAAGACCCAGGGACAAAAAGAAACCAAAAAGGACGCAGATAGAGAAAGTGTAAAGATGTAAAGAGTGAAGACCCGAAATAATCATCTGAGTGACAAGGCAGGTTGAGGAGCGGAGGAGGGGTAGTAATAATGATAATAATAATAAAAAGAATAAAAGTAGAGAAGGAAAAAGACTAAGTGGGCTAAACAATGTTTGGCCAATTAAGCGTTGCAGAGGAATCCATGTGCACAATGAGCCAGAGCTGCTTAATTACAGCCTGGAGAGATGGGAGTCTTCTACAGAGCGGAAACAGAGGAAGGAAGGAAGGAAGGAAGGAAGGAAGGAAGGAAGGAAGGGAGGAAGGAAGGGAAGAAAGATTGAAGGAAGAAAGGAAGGAAGTGATTTTTAGTTTTATAGGAAAGAAGGAAGTACGTGAGAAGGCAAGGAAGTGAATAAAGACTTACGAGCTGATTTTATGTTTAGTCTAAAACATTCATAATATAATCTTCAACTATTTATTAGGTATTTCCTCTGATGTACCTGTGAAATCCAAAAGAAGAGAAACATAAATCGACTCAGATCCTACAAAAACTCACGCACATGCAGTCACACATACTTGAGAATAAACAGAGAGAATAAGTGGATGCATTATGATGGTGAAATAAAAACACAGCATCACAGGAGGCTTATAAAAAACATCTCACCTCCAAACAAAACTAACACACAGAAAATAAATGTCAACACAACACAAGTGTATTCAGCTATAATTTAACTAAGATCTAAAAAAATAAATAAAATAGATGTGGCTGGAGTGGCTTTAGTAACTTGAATTCAGCCGGCTACATTAGGCTGGTGGCCGGCGGGGAGTCAGGGCGCTGGGGTCTGTGTTGGCTGAATATGAGTTGCTGAGGTCCATGTTTATGCTGCATTACAATTGTGAGAAATGGCATGCCTTGGAGGAGGTCTGCATTCTCTCAGTGCCCTTCTAGTTGGTCTTATTTTGGGGGCATCACTTTTGAATAGCCTTTTATAAATTGTGTTTTATTTTATCAATTTACACATGTTCTTTTGACTTAATTGTTTGGAAGTCAACACAAATAAACTCTTGGAATGTGTTAGTTTTGTAGTTGTAGTTTGTCATATGTTGTCTGTTTCTTTTCTTCTTTTTTTCTTGAATAGGAGACCAAACTGGTTTCCCTTTAGGCATTAATAAAGGTACAGTATATGTTTTTATGAGTTAATGTACATGTTACAGATTGTATAAAAGTGAATAAATGTGTCATATAGAGTAAATAAAAAGTAAAAATAGGAAGTGTATTAATACTGCATTCATAGGCTACTGATTAGAAGTGATTAAATAACAGACTGAAAAAGAGTAAATCCACACATACCACAACTGAAACAAGAGTGTTAGAGAAACACTCCATATATGGAACAACTGAGAATAAATTGTTCATTCTCAACCAGTTAAAAGGAGTTTGAACCCTGGTTTAATGTTACACATTTAATGCAGAACACATAGATTCACTTTATATGTCTGTGTTTAGGCTGCTTAAAGTGGTAACATTAATAATACTATTCATTTAAGTTGATGGGATGTATCTCTGTCCACCTGATGTATGAGGGTTATATTACAGTCTACTGGAGGGGAGGCGCAAGAGAGAAACTTCTTCATTTATTTTCTGCTGTGCTGCCTGGCACACATGTTTAGCCCGGGGTGACGGCGAGCAGGAAGGATTTCTAAAAACAGGGCAAAATCACTGGCAGCTAAACACCCCTCCCCCTCGATGTCTTTGGCTGGGTCATTGCATAATTTAGTAATCAACTAAATTAAGGTACGGAGAGATGAACTTGCAGCTCGTGAGCATTTGTGTCAAGTTCATCGGCTATTGCAGGAAAACTGCATCCAGGCAGCCGCCGTGCTTTAATGAATCTCAAACTGCCTCCGATTTTCATCTTTACCAATGAGGGAGGGGACTAGCTGGGGCCCCTGCACACACACACACACACACACACACACACACACACACACACACACACACACACACACACACACACACACACACACACACACACACACACACACACACACACACACAGGCACACTTTGGTGTTTATGTAAATGTACAAAAAACAAAATGGCTGACTGCCAATTCTGTCAGTAAACAAAGCTTGTTTGAGTGCCAGGCAGAGTGTTGTTAAGGTGGACCGCTCAGGATGCAGTCCGAGCAGTAGGTGGCCCGGTGAGGATGAAACACCTTAAATGAGGGTGCTGGTGACCATGTAAAACAGCCATTAACTTGTGTTTGGATGCAGGAGCGTTGGTCTGCATCTTTAAAACAGGAACATTGTTCCAGGGCCTTTTGGTTCGGGGGGAGGGCTGGTTGTCAAGGCAGCCGAAAAGCCAATAATCATTCAGAGCAGAACGGTGGATCTGACCAACATCAGCTTGCATGGTTCTGACTGGTCCGTTCAAATCATGCTAGCTAAAGGCAGAAATGGTAGTTATCAGCTCACTGCAGGGTTTACTTAAGTCTGGACGATCACTTAATGTTTACAGAATAGTCACTTCAGAGGAAGTGGATGGATGTTTTTTTTCCCATAATGCACTGCAGTTAGGGCCTATAAGGTCCGTATAATGGACATCACAATTCAAACACGTAGCCACTGGAGCCATTTAATTGGTATACATAATAATAAAGGTCATTAATTTATTTATCTCCTCCAGACATGATTGTTGCAACCAGTGTTGGGCAGTAACACATTACTTAGTAATATATTACTGTAATATTAGTGTAAGGGATTACAATTTCCAATACAATAATTATAGGCTATTACATTTGCTAACCCAAATAATGCTGCGTTACTGCATTACCCAAATCGCGTTTGTTTTTTTTGTCCAAGGTAGGCTTTCTTATATGATGACGTGACGTGTATGCTTGTAAACGAAGGAAGACGGCGAGAGGGATACTTTTAACAGCTGGAAGCATTTTATTAAGGCTTTGATCCAAGTGGGAACATGGATGACATCCAGCATGTGACTGTGAGCAGAGCAGCGTCCTTCTCTTCTCTCGGCACAGCGAGTTACTATGGTGATGGGAGTCTGCGTCACTAGGTCCTTTTAATAATGTGAGCCTATGACAAAAAACTTAATAGGCCTATGTAAATGTGCGGAAGTCTTCGTAACTTACAGTATCAGCCTGAATGCAGAATGTTTGCAGTTACTGTATGCAGTGTGGCTGATTGTCGACTCTTCCTGTAAGGTTAATCATTGTTCCATGAAGTAGAATGAGTTGTAAAGGAGCAGTTGTGTGTGTTTTTTTTTGTTTTCTTTTTTTTTAGGGGGGGGTGAAGTAATATGGTAATATAGCAAGTATAAAACTAATTTATTTTGATACTAAGTAATATATATATATATATATATATATATATATATATATATATTTATATATATATATATATATATATTTATATATATATATATATTTATATATATATATATATATTTATATATATATATACACATACATATATCGCAATCAACTCTCTCGCGCCATGCAGTTCAAAGTACGTATTACAGCTACGGTAGCCTTCACGCTTCAAAGAGCCGGTCTCTTGCTCTTTTCAATATCCTTTTTCTTTTTCTGGGCAAAGAAGACTCCTGTTCCTGAAATTTGGATTTTGAATATGTGTGGTCCTCCATGTTTCCTTCTTCAAACTTGGGAAGCTACGATACCCATTAGCAGCACCTGTGAGTTTATCAGGTGACAGCGAAAACTCGAAAGGCGGAGCAGTATATCCTGTATGTCCCTTATCTGCTAACGTATTTCAAGATGGCGTATGAATATGGAGCGTCTACTCCAGTTCATGCAAATGAAAATGTAAAATTTCCAGCCAAGATTGTTGTTATTTGAACTCAACTGCCAAACAAATACAACTCCTCCTTTAGCATCTCCGCCCCCCAAAATCATGGATGCACATTACCATAGAAACCACTTCTGTTAGTGTCTCTGCTGACTAAACAAAATATGCCAGAGTCGATGTTAGCCAACATTAGGTTGTGGATTAGCAAACTGTCGCTACTGCTGTAAAGCCACCCAGTTGGGAGCAGCCATCACAAACAATGGCAGAAGGACGAGGTTAAACTGACCTATTGAAAACAGCAAACGGTGAAACAGCGATGCTAACGTTATTACTCACTTGTCCATATCGATGGGCGCCCTTACCGATGTTAACAAGGCTTTTCCTCCCTTCCCAGTCATACTATCAAACTTTAGATTCTAAAGTCCTTCTCCTCTTTTGCTGTTTCGCTGTTCTTGTTGAAAACTCCTGGCCGGCCGCTGTCTCCCCCCTTTCCCCCTGCCCCCATCACTTGCTTGCATGCGCCACCTGGTGCTGATTGGCTGGAATAGCGTTGTGTGGTTTGTGCGCACCTTTCTGTTTGTTTTGCATTAACACAGCCAGGGCTGTGTAGGAACACCAGGCTTTTTTTCGAGTGCGCACAGAAAATAGAGAGCTAGGTGAACATGAGGAGATATTTGCTGAATTTGACAAAAAGTGTATTATATTAACATTGCTTACTATACCTTTGAGGAGTAATAAGTAAAGATTAATTCCAAGTGAAAAGAGAGTCCCTATGAGCCTGATCGCGGCTTGAGATCGTCCAGCAGGGTTCCAAAAACTTATGGCATCAAAACGACTAGTTAAGATTAGAAAAAATATCTGGTTAGTAGTACTCACGGGACACAAACACGTTTCCTGGGTGAAAGGACATTAACTCTGCTCCTCCACTTGAAAGCCCTGTGTTTTATGACCCAGCCATTCACGCCGATTTCCTCCCTATGTGGTGCTTCACGCTCTTATACATCAGCAGTCAATGTGGTGCATACCGACAAATTACAGTGCATTACTTTTCATAGCACAACGCATTCTCATATCCTACGAAAATGTATGCACACCAAAACGTATGATAGACATTTTGAAGACATTTTTTTTGTATGGCACATGGTATTTGCTGGTATAGAAACACTGATTTTCTTGAGAGCAACTGGTCAGAAACTACACATTTACTATTCTTTGTCCCATGAATTCTTATATTTTTCTGTACATGGCCTACAATTAAAAAAAATGTTTAGCCACCCCTTAGCCTTAACACACTAACCACTATGTGATCAAACAAACCTGTATGATCTGTCTTCGTATGCTTCAGTCAGCGATCAGATTTTCAGTCGCCAGTGTGTCCCTGAAGGCCTCAGCAGTTATCTTTAACCACTTGAGAAACCCTGAAGTGTGTTTGGAGGCTTAAAGGATCAGGCTAACCTTTTCATCGTCAGGGAGGAGATAACATGTTCAGTACTTAAGGGAAGTAAAGAAATATTCATTAGCTGTGATTAATTGGTGTTACTGAGTGTGATATATTTAGGCCATTTCCTGGTACCTCGGAGGCAACAAACAGCTAAATCCACCAAAGGAACAAATGTAACAAAGGTTTATTTTCACTTCCTCTCTGCTTTGTAAGTGGTTGTGATAGTTTCTTGGTTCAATAACATTTTAAATTAGAATATGTAATACTTAACATAATGTAGATTTTCTGAATTGTTTATTTCTCTGGTATTTTTTTATGTGCAAATGCTGATGCATTTAAGTACGTCTGTCATTTTTTATCCTCATTGAAATATAATTTTTTTTAATGTATTTCCTTGCTCGTGTCTCTCCTCCCTCCTTAAGGAAACAGCAGCTGTTGTTGACTTTTAGAACGCTGTTCCCTTTTAAATTATTCAGCATATATTATCTTTGAAATTAATATCTTAAAAAATGTTATTTGTTTTACTATGTATATGCTTAATCTTTCTCTCTACTCACTGCATAGTATAAAGTATTCTTTTCTTCCTTCTCAGTCAATACTATGTTACTCCCTACCAGTGGTAGAATGTAATAAAAATACATTTACTCATTAACAACCTGGTCTCACATTCGTGAAATGAACACGGCCCTTTAACTCCAAATATGTGGCAGTGTCACGGAATCGCCAAAAAATTCCGTGATGGGCCCACGGAAGAATTCCGTGAAATTAACACGGCCCCTTAAAAGTCTGTGATGGGCCCATGGAATAATTCCGTGAAATATACACGGCCCCTTACGTTAAGGAAAAGGTCGTGGGTGGGCGGGACAACAACGGGTTGGGTTTAGGAAAAGAACAACGGGACGGTTGGGTTTAGGAATCCTGACACGTGGGACATGGTCCCCGGTCTCCTGTGTTGTTTGACCCATCCACCACCCCAACCAACCTCCTTACACGGATTTTCGGGCTTTCATACTACTCGCTACCGTTGTCGCTCTTAATGCTATGTCATCTACTCATTGACTTTACTTTGGCATTGTTTTCCGTGGTGGCCACATGGAATTTTCACACATTCCGTCCCACCACTCACGGAATTCTGTGAGACCGGGCTGACCAGTACAAATGTTGAGGTACTTGGACTTTACTTGAGTATTTTCTTTTCATTTCACTTTCTACTTCTACTCCATTACATTTCAGAGAGAAATGTTGTTACTATCACTACATTAATCTGACAACTTTAGTTACATTACAAATTAAGGATTCTGCACACAAAACACATGCATTTTATAAAATACAATGTTTTATTATAAATTAAACTACCCAGCAATATACCGGCCTTCAAGTCCAGCTGAAATGATTAGATGATTAAACACAGAACTGTTTGGATCATTTCCAGTCTCTAAAATGTGAGGGTTTTTCTGCACTGAGTATTTTTACCTGAGCACATTTACCTGATCATACTTACATACTTTTACTTACTGTGAGTAACATTTTCAATGCAGGACTTTTACTTTACTTACTTTTTTGAAGTCTGGTACTAGTACCTAGTAAAGGATCTTAATACTTCTTCCACCACTGGTCGCATACTCCACTTACATTCACCTTTTCCCTGTTCGCTTCTGCTGTACGATGCATTCCTTACCATCAATGCTTCCTTTCCTCCCCTCTCTCTCTCTCTAGTCAACACTTCCCCTCCTTATTCTTTTATTTTTATTCTGTATCTCCTTCACATTGTTGATCATGATGATGAGAGGGAGTTTTTAGGCTGTTATTGGGTCATGGATGCACCAACTTCCCTTCCCATCGTTCCTTTCTGTCCTCTCTCCTTTGATTCTTGTTTCACTTTTATTCTTTTTTTGACATTGGAGGTAGGATGGAAGCAAAGGAAAGATAGTTCCCTTCTATCTGCCCCTGGCTCTCAGTTTGTGTAACTGCACAGCAGAACTGATAATAATTAGGAAACAGGGACTGGATTAATTCGGTCCAAGTGGCGGAGGCAAGCGGGGCACCCGCCCCCCTGCAGCGCAGCGCTGTTTGCTCAGTTCGCGGACGGGCGAGAGGAAAAAAAAAAAAATACACTGGCTAATTATTTCTGATAATGCAATTAAGATATGCATATTTAGCATAAATTCCACAATGGAAACGTAGACGTCAGCAGAGTGTGTTTGTGAGTGTGTTTGTGTGTGTGTGATTCCTGCGCATGGCGGGGTACGTGCAGCAGTCTCTGGTGGCGGGTAGCAACATTAATCTCACTCTGTTTTGGGTCTCTTAACTACACAGAGGTTATAGCCTGTATCTGAACATGCACGTGTGTGTGTGTGTGTGTGTGTGTGTGTGTGCGCCTGTGTGTCTCGACTAAAAATAAGCACATTTGAAATTTTTTTCACACTTTTTTTTTTAAATGTTGATTTATCTCTGTCATCCTCAGCTCTGCATACTCATTCTTACACACGCTGTGTGCAATAGGCCAGGTGCAGCAGTGTGTCTGTCAGCAATGTGTGTGTGTGTGTGTGTGTGTGCTTGCGTGTGTGTTTGCGTAAAGTGGTTGGTGTGTGTGTGTGTGTGTGTGTGTGTGTGTGTATCTACCTGCTACACTAATGATCTGCAGCTGTCAGCAACACACACACACACACACACACACACACACACACACACACACACACACACACACACACACACACACACACCTTTCGTCCTGACACAAATGGAGAGTGGAGAGAGGGAGGGAGTGGAGAGAAATGGATGGGAAAAATAGAAGAAAAAAAACAAGGAAAGGAAACAATAGGGAAAAGATGAAATTGAAAATTAGATAGGAAAAGTGGGAAAGAGAAAGTAAAAAGAAAAGAAAGTAAAGGAAAAACAACAGAAATGGAAAGGATGGGAGAGATTAGGGGTTGAAAATATGGAAGGAACGGAAGGAAGTTAGACAATAACACAAGGAGAAAGAAAAGGAAGAAAATGCAACAGTCTGGAGACAATAGTAAAGGAAAGAAGTGGGAAAGGTGAGGGGATTAGATGTGTGGACGGAAGGCAGAGTAATGTAAAGGTAAAAGAGAAAGAAAAAGGAGACACAAAGGAGAGAAGGAACAGAAGGAGAGAAAAGAGGAGAGAGAATTGTTGGCATCTGCCCAAATAACAGCCTCTTCCTCTCCTCGGTTCTGGTTTGAATACTGCTGCATGTCATTAGAGCTGCCAATCAACAGCTGCCATCGCTCTGCTGCAGCGTGCAGCTCCATGCAGGATGACAGCTGCAGCCGACGCACAAACCCCGAACGCTGTGTGCTTCAGCTTTTTAAATGGGTTTTACCCACATATATTTTCACCAAAAAGACACAATACAGAATGTCAAGTAGGCTGTACCCAACCAGAACATCATTTGTTAAGATTTATCTGAACCAGGTATCCACACTGGAGAACAGAAGAGATGTGACCGTGATAGGTCAGAGCGGTTTAACCAGAAAGTAAAATGACATAAAAGTGCAAGATGGACATTCAGGTAAGAAGAGAAAAAAAAACTGGTGATACTCATCAATCAAAAACAAAATGTTTTGAAAAGCCTTTCTTGCTTTCAGGTTTACTTTCAATATAGCGGGAGACCCTTCTGTGTTTTGCATCTGAGAAAAAAATCTGGCAGTTTATTTGCCTTGCATTTGTCATGCACGAAGAAAGTGCAGTTCATTCTCTAGATCAGAGATCTTCAACAGGGGGTCCGGGGCCCCTAGGGGGTCCTCAGAGTTACTGCAGGGGGGCCTCCAAATTGTTAATTATTTAAGTGTCTTAAAAAATTAAAATGTCTTTATGTGAATCCAACATATTATTAGCAAATATAAATCAGCCTATTTGTGAGAAAAAAACACTGTTGATAGGCTGACTGGCATGTAGGTCAGGTAGTCACTTAGGCCATCCACAGATACAGTGTGTGTGTAGGATTCACTGTGCCACATGTATGTTTAACATTATAACATAATTGATAAAATCATGCCAACAAATATTTTAATAGCTTAGTATTGCATGCACTAAAAAAGGTAAAAAAGGCTTTTGGCCACCCACACGTTATTGTAGGCCCAACTTCCAACTTCATTTTATACATTATGTAGTAGGGGGTTCCTGCTCCGTCGCTCTCTCAGTTACAAAAAAGTTGAAGAACGCTGCTCTAGATATTACAGTTAAAAAATGTCTTATTTTGTTACTAGTTTCCCCAATATTATTTATTTTTGATTTGACATTTTTTGTTAGTTTTCCATTTTTTTCACCTACAATTCCATCCCACCTCTCCATGTTCTCGCTTTGTGCCTTATGCACTTCAAAAATCAGTGTTTTAAGATCAGACTAAAGTCTGATTGCCCTCATGAATGTGTTGAGAAAAAAAACACCAAATTCACAATGTCAGGGAAAGCTGTATTTCGAGTCTGAAACATATTCACAGTGGCAAAATGACAAAATGAAGTGAAAATGTATAAAGTCAGACTCAGACCACCGAGCTGAGAATTCTGTGTGAGAGCTGATGTAGCTCAGAAATCCCTGTTTGCTCAGCTGCTGGCTCTCATTTGAGGAAAAAATAAGAGTTGCTAAAAGGCTCTTTAGAAGCCAAATCCAGCGAGAAAGTTGCTAAGTTGGCAACACTGCTAACAAGCTGGTGCTATAGCAGAACGTTTGTATGTGAAAATCCTGTCTGATCTTTGATAAGATAGATACCCTTTTTACTCTACAGAAAGAAAGATACGCCTTTACTATAGCTTGGAAACAATGGAAATGGCAATTCGTGGAAGTGATACACTAGGAACTTTATTTATAGTATCAAATCATAACAAGAGTTATCTCAAGACACTTTACAGATAGAGTAGGTCTAGACCACACTCTATAATTTACAAAGAAACAACAATTCCAGTAATTCCAACAAGAGCAAGCAGTCAGTGCCACAGTGGTGAGGAAAAACTTCTTTTTAGGGAGAAACTCGGACAGACCAGGCTCTTGGTAGACGGTGCCAGTTGGGGGTGTGATGAACAGTGGCAATAATAATCACAATAAAGATAATGGAACTATGACTAGAAATAGTAGTTGTAGTAGTTCATGGTGTAGCTGGGCACAGCAGGGCCGTTACAGGGTGTAGCAGGGCGTAGCAGGGCGTAGCAGGGCATAGCAGGGCACTGCAGGGCATAGCAGGGCGTAGAAGGGCAGTGCAGGGCATAGCAGGGCGTAGAAGGGCACTGCAGGGCATAGCAGGAGGTATCAGGTCGTAACAGGATGTAGCAGGGCTGAGCAGGGCGTAGCAGGGCACTGCAGAGCGTAGCAGGGGGTAGCAGGGCAGAGCAGGGCGCGGAGATACACACAGAGTGATACACAGCTATACGCAGTATACCCACTAAGAAAGCTCCAGGATTTCCATATACCCACTTAAAAATGCCCAATGACACGCAACAACATGCTTTCCATTATATTTTTGATATATTTAGGGGTCCAAGCCCAAGGGGGCTGGGATTTGTGAACCGTGTTGCCTTGCAAACACAGTTCACAAATCCAGCGGAGCTGTGGAACCCTATTGCTTTCCTAAGGATTATTATTTTTCTCCGCATAAAACTAATGCTACAGCCTAAACCGTACATGGTGGGGGGGGGGGGCCTTGGACACAAAAATTCAGCCACTTCCACCACTAGGTGGCGCTATAGCAGAAAAACCGAGTTTGGCCTTATAACTACCTACCGTACATTGCACATTAAAAATTCTTGTATCCATGCGTTCCCTGAATTCAGCTGAATCTTCTGATATAGGCCACGCCCATTTCTGCCTATACTTTTATGTGCAAAAAAAAAAAAAAAAAAAAAATTTATCATAAACCTACTTTTTCGAAGTCCTCCTACACCGTGCAACCGATCTGCACGACACTTGGCCGGTAGCATCTCAAGACCAACCTGACAAAAACATATCAAAAGAATTTTTATCGGATGAAAATTGCGCAAATTACGCACAAACAAATTTGTGTAGCTAGCTACAAAATCATAAACTTTGCCATATCTCAGCCAAAATAAATGCTATCAAAGCCAGACTTTAGATTAAATCTTTCATGGAAACAAATCTTACAAAAATTGGCCACTAGGTGGCGATACAAGTACAAAAAGTTTATATCTCATGAATGGCTCATCCGATTTTTAAGAAATTTTGAGGGTACCATCAAGGGCCACTCCTGAGGCCACCCCTACAGTGGGGTACTGATTTGTCAAAGTGGGCATGGCCTATGGGACCCAGGTTTGACTTCACCAATTACACTAATGTGAGCAACTTCAAATTTACAGTGTAGATGTACAATGTTTCAAAATGAACAATGAACAAAACTTGGTAATATTGTTCAAGATCCCACTCTGAGGCGCTGTACCAAATTTGGTGAAGATCGGCCATTAGGTGGTGCTATAATCAACGTAGACGCGTTTTGCCAAATACGTCAACGCAAATAAGTAGGACATTTGCGATTGATTGCAATTTCTCTGCCGTAGTAAATGCTATCGATACGAAATTTGTGATGCTCGTTCGGCATGCCGTTCTGAGGCACTGTACCAAATTAGGGTGCGCTATAATGAACGTAGATGCGTTTTGGCAAATAATTCAGTCTTTAAATAGGAAATTTGCAATGGCAATATCTCTGCAGCAGTAAATGCTACCATCACAAAACTTGAGGTTATTGTTCGACATGCCATGAACGTAGACGTGTTTTGGCAAATAATTCAGTCTTTAAATAGGAAATTTGCAATGGCAATATTTCTGCAGCAGTAAATGCTATCATCACAAAACTTGAGGTTATTGTTCGACATGCCACTCTGCGGCTTCATACCAGATTTGGTGACGATTGGCCTTTAGGGGGCGCTATAATTGAGGTAGAAGCATTTTGGCCTTTTACTCAATGAACAAGAAATTTGCTATTGCATTTCACTACAGACTTTGGAGCTTGCACTTAGTCAAATTTCCTGACTTTTGCCTCGCTGCTGTCGTGCTTTGGGTTCTCCTTTCGCGGGCTCCGCTTTCGTGGGCTCTTAGCGTTGTCAGGGGCGACATGCGCCAGGGGGGACTGGCGCCGGGGAGGCTTGGACCCCGCCAACTGCTTGCAGTTCTAGTTTGAATTATCATCTGTGTTTTTCTTCTTCACATAGGCTAAATAAAGCTATTTCCACCGTAAATTGGTGCATAACAGTGTATCCGAATACAGGAAATGAAGTCGATGCTCAAAACTTCCCTGGGGGAGGACACCCAGACCCCCGCACTATGATATGCCCCCCCAAAAAGGCAAATTCTTGCCAATATATATATATATATACATACACAGTACAGTATACCCACTACAATACATTAGACTACACCACTGGTTTGACACGTAGGGCCAAGCTGTCATATTTGTTGGGAGTGAGAATGAGTATTCACTATGGTGCCAGTGGCTGGAAAGAATTTGTTTCACCTGTGCTGCCTCCACATGATGGACAGCAGGGTAGGGTACTTTTTGAATTTGATATTTTTTTTGTATTTTTCTGGAAAGGAAATACTTCGGTTGTCTCTTCTTATGCACATTTTCGACATTTCCTGGCACTTTTTTTGCTTAAAGAAAGAGCAAAGAGAGGAAAAGGACTGAAAGAAACAAAAAAAGCAGCTTATGTTTCCCAAATGTCGCATACATTTTTCTTTTTACTAATCTAGGTTTTTTTTCCCCTTCCCTTCTGTCCCATTACCATCCTGTTCCATTCATTTCCCTTCAGTGCTACTACTGTACACCAATATTTAATTAACATTTAATTGTGTAGTACTAGATGTGGATCTTATTGAATATCATATTAAATGTAATGACTTTGTTATGAAATCCAGAGAATATCTGGGAATTATCCAAGCACCTCACAGGAAAATGAGGCAGTCACTTTCCATCAAGCCAGGCTGTTCAACTTCAATTTTAAGCCACTTAGACAACGTACCAGACTTCCAACACACAGTCTTTAAATCACTATATTATTTTTCTTCTTACTGTACGATGAGCATTCATTGGATTCACTCAGTCATTGAAGACGGCCAATGGCTACAACAAAAACAGCTACCAAAAATAGTAATGTCAAAGTGGATAGCCCTGCCTTAAGCTGCGGTCAAGAGGGAAATGTTTACATGTGCATTCACAGCATTTTGGTGACTAGTTCAGTAGAGTCTCAGTGGGGATTCAACAGTAATGATAAGGTTTTATTCTTTTATTATTGATATTCTTTGGTTTATCTTTTGTTTTGCAGAACCCCACCTGACAAAATGTATATATTTTTTAAACAAATACATTGCTGCTGTAGTGCTTTAAGCTGAACACCCACACAGGTGATTTCAGTTATTCTGGCTGATTAGACCTCTGCTCAGGTTGAAGGTGTGCCGGAGCTTAGATGGGAATTTATCACGTCACAAATCTTTTCTGCCAATAGGAATGGTAAAACTGACATTTGTCCCGCCCTAACTGGTGCAACAAAGCTAACAAGAGACTCTGGAAGATGTCAATCAATCAGTCTAGACACACCCACACCTGGGAAGAGGTCCAATCAGCCAAATGAACTCAAAACACCTGTGAGGGTGTTCAGGGCCTTTTAGAGTAGAGCTGTGATCGGGCACAAAAAAATGAGGCCCCACCCTACATGAACATTCCTTTTATCCAAGCCCGACCCGAGACCAAACCACAGCAGCAGTTTTGAGTCTGAGCCCGATTAAAAACCTGAATGTCCACTGCTTTTTTATCCATGTGTGTGATTTGAATAGATATCCAGAAGATGGTGGTCATACAGAGCGGCACACAGCCCATACATTATTAATGACATAACACAAGGTCTACTACAAGATCGTTTAAAAAATAAATAAAAATAACGTTTTGCGCAAACCTAACCCAATTCAAGCCTGAGGAAATTTGAGAAATTACAGCCCCGCCCAGCCCAAACGGTGGGTCATGTCGGGCCCAATCAGGTTCGGACAGAGAATCAAAGCTCTACTTCAGGGTCAGTATTTAAACATTGTTTAAAACATAAAAAGATCACATAAAGATTTACAAATAATGTTTGTTTACGGCATTTATTATCTAACTGGGACGTTTTGGGACCGATTGGTAGGGATTGCTGTGGACGAAGTACACAAGGCGATACTCTTGTAAAAGCAAATTGCATTTAACCATGTATCCAGCTAATATGAATAGCTCACTTTACTGTATTGTGTGAACAGTTAACTTAATTCAATATTGTATGTGGCGTTTTCTTTTTTGCGGGGTGCAAATGTTCCACCAAAACAAGTTCCTTCTCGAGAACATTTTGCAGAGCCACCGTTGCTGCGTCCGGAGATTTACGCCACCCAGGACAATTGTGATTGGTTTAAAGAAATGCAAACAACCCAGAGCGTTTTTTTTCTCTTATCCCAGAATCTATGTGTGGTGTAGCCAGACCTTATCCAACAGCGCTGCGGAGATAAGTGTGGCAATGCGAGAGTTGCTTTCTCTTCTTGTTTCATGCTATATCGTACCGAGCAGCAATGCTCCAGCTGCAGCTTGCGCTGCGTTACGATTTTCAGGTGACACAATCCAGAATGCAACGTGCGAAATCAATCTTCAAAGCCAGTGCATTCTTGTCTTGCGTGGATCATGTTTCTACCCTAACGAAATGCAAAGTGACGCAACGTAACATTTGTATATATCATAACAAGACATCCGTTAACATATAACATAACATATGACATACAGCAACTAACATACCTTGCTATAGTTAGTCGCAGTGTACTGTTCTGTAATTGGGCGTAGGCTAAGATAAGATAAGATGCATTAGAAAATGTGCATATATTATAATGTGCTAATAGTGGATGAATATATTCTGTCCACTGCATGACAAAAAAAGATTCCTTGTACAACACAAGGGAAGTTGTATAAATAGGCAAAGTCAAATGTCATTTCAGGCTGCCATCTTTGTTTGATTAAGGAGATAAAGTGAAAACTTTAGAAAATGGTTTGCATTTTTTTTCCGTACAGTAAGCAGCATGTTTTTTTCATCCAGATGGTTAGAAAGTATTTTTTAGTTACCTTTAAACCATCTGTAATGTTGAACTACCTTCTCATTTTTTTAAAGATCGGCAGGTAAATGGAAGATGCTTACTTCTGTGTCTCAAATGTAATGGTAATGTATGGGAGGCATACACTGGAGCTAATAGCCATTACATTATACATTTTGATAGTATATTTTGAAGAATATAAATGATATAACATCATTTTGAAAAGTAGTATTCAAGTAGCATTAATTACAAATCAAATTCCACTGCATTTTTGACGCTAGACAGAAGCTTTAACCTTTGACCATTTCACATTTCTTTAAGATGACGATGTTCTTTCACACACCTGCCTCAGACTGGGGGGGGAAAAAGAAACAAAAAGAAGGACAAAAACGTCACGTCACCAGCGGTCAGATTTAAATCTGATACCCTCATTCATCATAGCAACGTTTTCCAGACGGGGAAACCCAAACGTCAAAATAATGGGACTGGAAGAATGTCTGCTGTCCTGGCGACCGAGTAAATATTTAAGGATGTGGGGAGTTTGTTCAACTGGTGAACTGATGGCTGAGGGCTCTGTCTCACCCTTCTGACATCTGTCTATCCTCAAGTTGACTTTCTGTATCTGTTTCTCTCCATTCAGTGAGCTTTAGAGTTAAGACAACAAAGCAGATCCACGAAATTAAACTTTAGTTTGTTACTACTTTGGATGTCTCATCTCATGCCAAAACTAAGTCTCAAACTAGATCAGACTAATTTGCATGATCTTCTTCCACATGCATGATCATCTGGTGAGGATGCAGCCCCGGACCGAGCAACGGTGCCTCTGCAAAATAGCCTCAGGAAGGAACTTGTTTCGGTGGAACATGTGTATGTTCAAAAGTTGTTTTAGTCGTGCAACAGAAAACTCAGATTGGACAGATAGTCTAGCTAGCTGTCTGGATTTACCCTGCAGAGATCTGAGGAGCAGTTAACCATAGTCCTCAGAAATCCACCGGAGTTTAAAATCCAAAGTTTATTCCAAAACAAAGAAAACGGAAAAAAAACGGAAATCGGCTGAAAAGACTTGCATCCGGAATTTCCGGTGGCACCAGATCAATCCCAGAAGTGGCACGTCGTGGATATAGACTAGTGGTTGGTTAACCTCTATAAACAGCATAGCTTATCTAACTTATCTGCATTCATACGCAGGTATCTGTTTATAGCAATGTTGTCTTTCCAACCCGGTCTCACGCCAGTTTGTGAAATGATAACGTTATTTAGACATGAAACGCCACATGCTGGCCACAACAATGGGACGGTTGTGGTTAGGAAAAGAGTACGGGGAAAGGTTGTGGTTAGGAAAAGAAGAACGGGGAAACGATCCCCGGGCGCAGGGACACGATCCGCGGTCTCTGTGGCACGCAAAAACGGGGACATGAACCGCCACACGCCGGTGACAACAGCGGGACGGACCGCCACACGCGGGACGCGATCCCCGGGCGCAGGGACACGATCCGTGGTCTCTGTGGCACGCAACAACGGGGACATGAAACGCCACACGCTGGCCACAACAACGGGGACATGAAACGCCACTCGCCGGCCACAACAACGGGACGGTTGTGGTTGGGAAGAGAATAACGCAAAAAGGAACTGCAACACGCAGGACGCGATCCCCGGTCTCCGGGGTGAAAGTCCTGTGGTTTGACCCATCCACCACCCCAACCAACCTACCTGACGTGAACATTTCTCGAACTGCCGTGAGACTGGGCTGGTCTTTCATGATCAACTCCATTCTCAAGTCTTAACTTGCTGATCGGACTCAGCAAACGTAAGAGGAAGCCTTGGCCTGGATATCTGTTATCCTGATATCTGCAGGCTACACCCCCTGAAATGTTGTCTGTTGGCCCCAGAGGCTAAATCGTCAAACGTGAGGTAAATCCACTTTTTTCCTTGACTAAATAAAGTGATTGAGGAAAGAAAGATATTGAAGATTAAGAAACATTTGTCAATTGAGGAGGGACACCAACACTGTCTCACTCTCTCTCTCTCTCTCTGATTACATCTATATGTCTGTCTCTGTCAGTCCACAGCAGCTGCTTCAACTCACCACTCTGTGTGTGTGTGTGTGTGTGCGTGCGTGCGATCAGACAGCAGAGCATATTTTCTCACAAGCTGACTGTATGGGAAATGGATTATCCTTAAACCCGCAGGTTTACATTTCATACATTTCCGCCTTCAAGCTCACAACAGTTCACTCAGTGCTAAAGGCCACTGATTGTTCATTATGTAGTTAATGATTAAAAGAAGAAAAAAAGTAAGAGAATTTAAAGTCAAATCATGCTCAATATGAACAATGACGTGATGGGACGGAAGTCATTCTTCCAGGGTTTGGGACAGGACAGAATTTTTGTTTACTCTGACATGGTATTGGGACAGGAAAGGAGGGTTTTGTGGGAGTAGGATTGGACAGGAGCTAAAATCCACTCCTGTGTCACACTCTAGTAGAGCCTGGTTTGATGTATCTAACATGTCTAAGGTGTGTGGAGTAAGGTCTGGCTACACCAGAAAAAAAACCCCGCTCTGGGTCGTTTGCATTTCTTTAAACCAATCACAATCATCTTGGGTGGCGCTAAGCTCCGGACGCAGAGACGTTGGTTCTCCAAAATAGTCTCGGGAAGGAACTTGTTTTGGTGGAACATTTGCACCCACAAAAAGAAAACGCCACATACAATATTTACTGAAGTTAACTGTTCACACAATACAGTAACGTGAGCTATTTAAATTAGCTTTATACATGGTTAAACCTAATTTGCTCTTACCAGCAGGGGCGGAGTGGGGCACTAAAATCTACCGCACCGGCCCACCACCGGCTCACCACCGGCCCAACGCACCCACCCCCCCATATATCAATAACACAAACAAAATGTATGTCAATTTAAAATACTAAATCTATTTTTGTAATATGGATGAAGACCCAGATTATGCTATGTTTCTTTGTGTGGAATTCCTCCATCTATTCTAACGCCAGCCAAGTCTACGCATTTGGGAAGGACTTAATGGAAAAATGAAACCTGACCACTAGATGGCACTAGACAAATGCACATTATTGACAATAAAGTGTAGGTTTAAAGCTTTTATGGGTTTTCCATTAATAAACAGATGCTGAAATATAACATCATATGGACATTGTCAATACAGGCCATTCAACTGCTATACATATCAATCTGTACATTCATAATTCCCAGCATTAAATATGAACAAATGTTTTTGTATAAATCAAAGTAATAGCATTGTATACGTTTGGAGAAAGGAACTATAGATAGTGCTAATGCAATACAACAAGCCATTCAACCACTGGAAAACCAGGCACATACATTTGTAAGGAACTATAGATGTTTAAATGCAGTATAAAAAGAGCTGTGTGGGTGGATGGAAATGTCAAGCATCATGCAAGGACATGTATCTGGGTATCAGACCCATAGCACTCCAATAGTTGCCTGTATAAATTTAGAAAAGGAAGTATAGACAATGCCAACCTAATTACACACATAATTAAATAACTGGAAAACCAGGCACTTTGAATAGGTTTGTAGAGAACTATTAAAGTATATACATATAGACATACATATTCCAAAGAGTTCCACAAACCATTTATCAGGAATTTTGAGTAGCCTAGGTTTATAGTGAACTATAGACCTCTGATTATATACAGAGATAAGTGTCCTTTCCTCAGGGGCACAGAGAGTGTCTTTACCTCAGGGGCACAGAGAGTATTGTCTTTACCTCAGGGGCACAGAGGAAGTGTTCTTTCCTCAGGGGCACAGAGAGTAAAGTCCTTTCCTGAGGGGCACAGAGAGTAGTATCCTTCTCTCAAGGGCACAGAGAGCAGTGTCTTTACCTCAGGGGCACAGAGGAAGTGTCCTTTCCTGAGGGGCACAGAGAGTAGAGTCCTCCTTCTGAAATGGAGGTGGGAAGTAGGAGTTTTGGCCTGAAAAACATGAGCAGGGAAAAGGGTGGAATGCCTTTCATTTGTATTACAGTATTTCGTAAGTCATAATAGAATTGGTCAGCATAATGAATAGGTACTTTAGTCATATTAAATTGTCATGACAACAAAAAATCTTGACAACTGAAACATGTCCTACCTTAAAACATGAGCTGTCGTCTCAGACGGTCACTGGTCTCTGCAACCTTGTTTATCACCCCATCAGTGTCCAAGGACATCAGAATGTTTTTTTCTCTGTTGCCATGAGCATAAATGCTTCCAAGTGCTCTCGGGCGATAGTGCTCCTAATTCTGTTCTAAACAAATTTAAGGGTAGAAAATCTTCTCCCACAGGCCACTTGAGTAGTGGATAATGTCAAAAGAAATTTGTAGGCCAGTCCAATTACATGGTATGAATTTGTCAGTAAATTGTATTGTGCCAAGATAAGGTAAACACAAATGGCACAATTCTTACACATACAACAGTTAACATTGACCAATTCTGGCCCTTCCACATCGCATGGTTCTTCTTCATCACCATCTTCTGTGCCTTCAGGTGAATCATCTTCTCCTGAGGTCCGCACCTTGTACTCCTCTAAGAGGGCCAGCTTTAGTCTTTCCCACTGTGTGGCTAGGCTTGCCAGCTCAGCCTGTTAGGTACCAGTAGTGGCTCTGGCATCAAATGTCATTAAGCAATTGCTGAGGTTTTGCATTGCTGATCCTGGAAGTGCCTTATCCCTTACCTCAGGGAAGTTTTTTGGATCAAGGCAGGCAAAGTCTGAGCAAAGCTTTCCACTCATGAATACTTTGAGTGACAGTGTCCATAATGACATTATGTATGGTCACCTCAAAGTCCCTCAAAGATAAGGGCTCATCTTCTTCCAGCTCTCCTGGCATGATCGTCTTTTTCTTAACCTGTTTTTCAGGTAGTGCTACCTCCACCTCCATCTCACAATCCTCCTTGTCCAGCAGCTCACCGTTAGCCCACTCCACAAACTGGTCTGCAGCTTCTTTTACACCACTGAAGTCTCGCACACACTTCTTCAGCCCATCCTCTGTTCCCACTACCAGGCAGTGTGCGGTCAGGAGATCCATTCTGCTTGTCTGCAGGTATTTGCACAGGGGTGAAGAGAGCATGGCTTTCCTCACAGTAAGTCAACCACTTGTGGTTGATCCCATCCCTACTACGAAAAATATTAGGCAAAGTTCTTCTTGGGGTTTGTTGGGGGTGATATTGAAAAAATAAAGACAGCTATTTAGACTTGGGATGGGCAAAATAATTGACGATTTGAATCTCCTCCTCAGCAGGTCCAGCCTCTATACTCTCAATTTCCACCTCAAGTTGGTCCAACTTCTACACTTTCAGTCTCAGCTGGTCCAGCCTCTGTACTCTCCACATCCCTCTCCTCATCTGTTTCTGTTTCTATCCTGGACCCTGAGGCTTTACTCTCCCTTGCACTGACCGACAAAGCATCTTCCTCTATGTCTGGTTAAGATGACGTAAAATAAAAAATAAAAAACTGCTATTATCAACAGTATTACTATGGGCTGAAATATGTGCCACCAGAAACTGAATTTTAATCATTTATATTTGAATTTGAATTGCTAAACTTGAATAATTGCATTGAAAAACTGAATTTGAATCACATAATTTGAAATTGAATTTATTTGTTTGGAACTGAAGTCCAATCAGATTTGATCCTCACTGAAAATTCAACTCTCTATATATCTTGACATTCAGTTCTCACAATTCAGATTCAAATTGCGGTGACAGACATCCGGGTAGTTGGAGGCTGAAGGAAGAGCAAACGAGCGCAGATCGATAGGTAGAGGTCAGTGGCGCAGGATTAGCACTAAAGATGCCAGACTGTTGTACTGTTTATGGATGTTCGAACGAAAGAAATGAAAAAAACAAACAGCAAGGGATAACAGTTCACAGGTGAGAATGTGTTTTATGATATATATATATATATGCTGCCTTGGACCTGCAATCTGAGCTCCGGCGGCAGTGGGAGGTGGAGAGTACCGTGGCCGGCGGCAGTGTCTCTTCCCCCGGGCAGGAACACCGCTTCGACACCACGCAGCTGGAGGCCAAGGCTGTACTGCTGGGCCCGCTGGAGGGAAGGGAAGCCCGGGAGTCTGGCGGGACTCGGACTGTGGACGACGAAACATGACTTAAGTCTCGTTAAATAAATAACTACATGCAGAAATAAATGAATAAATAGTGGAGAGGTGAGCCTGGACATTCACTTTGAAGCAGAACCTCTTAGTTCAGAAGGGTAAAGTTTCTGTTTGGACTCAGATCTGTGAACTGATTATAATAAATATTCTTTGTATTAACACATTAATTAGTCTCTTTTCCCCTATCATATTTCACGAATGAACTTCTGCATTTTGTTTAGCCTACACACTGCATTCTATCCTCTGTTGTACCTATACGCCTACACAATAAGCATGGATACTAAATGCACACTTCCTGCGTTACTTCAAATACTAAGTTACTCCTCTAGTAAACTAGTATTCACATGAAATAAAACAATAAAACATTGAGACCATTCAACAAGGGACACTGGGAAATAACAAATTCAACACTGGTTGCTATGGACTCGTCACTAGGCTTCCTCAGTCATTGTATATTTTAGCACATAGGTAAAGCTGCCGAAGCTGAACCTTATATTCCAAAACATATGTTTATTTTTAAAGCAGATTTTATATTACATTGTAACAATTTAACAATTCGCCCTTATGAAATCCAATCGCGGCACGGCTGTCTTGGAACGCAATAGACAGACGCTTAAATTCAACTAAAATGTAACGGTGAACGATCAGTGTTGGACCTCCAGTCTGTTGAGATGCCTCTCCAAACGCAGAAACGAAGCGCGGTCACACCATAAAACGTTAAGACACGTTGAGAAAATGTTGCTGTAATCCAATGACACGTGGAAAAAAAGTAATCCACAGCGATCAGTAGATCCACAAACAGAGTCCCGGTGTATCCAGTAAGGCCGATACGAGCGTCACATTCACCAGCCAGCTCCAAACAGGTGAACGAGGCCTCTCCACTTCGCCGTTTAAACAAAGTGGAATAAACGTATAAAAGTCCAAATCTACACAAAACCCGCAATCAATTAGTAAGCTGACATCACATTTATATACATGGCATTTAGGAAACCTTTATTGCAAAGTTGGCACGGCAAGATGTCCAGACTAGTGGTAACAGTAATTTTCGTTTTTTGCGTCCTGCTGCTCCCATCGTCAGCCAGGTAATATTTTTTTTACTAAAGCAGTATATGAAATCTGATGTAATACCTACCACCATTTAGTTGTTTTGTGTTATTTAAGTTATTTATAAAATAACTGGTCATGCCAACTAATTTTTTAAACAATGCAATTACCCGTTTCAGCCACCAGGGGGGCAGTGCTCCCCCTGCCCCCCCCAGCAAACTCATGGGTCAGACATATCTGGTAGCGAAGGAAGGCCGAGACTAAGAGCTGCATGAAAAAATATGCACCAAACAAACCACTTTGAAATTTTGCTGTTTTCATGAATACAAAAGTTGGGTGACCCCTCCCCCCTAAACTAAAAAAAGTTGGGTGACCCTCCCCTCAACAAAGAATAAAAAGACATGACCCTCCCCTATTTTCCTCCGGTGGTCCATTCCATAAATACCGAAAGGTCCCTAATATTTTCCATCCATGACAGAGAAAGCTCAGATAGGACATGTCCATGGATACATGCATGTTAATTGATGTTGACACATCTAGATGTGATATAAAAATGACTGAGACCTATATATCTTCCTCCACATCATGCACAATAGAACAAAGGCAAACCAGTTGAACAATTTTGACAATTTCAATTTAAGGGAAAGCTAATTACACCACCTAAACCATACAATTTCGAAAATTGTTTGTCCTTTTAGATCTAATCAATTCATTAGATTGTAAATTCGATGTTCTCTGTGTTGCATTGGCTACACAGTGCAATAGTCTACATTACAACAGAGTGACTAAATCGCAAAAGAAGTCTCCACGATCATTCTGTGCAGCGCATTCAACCAAATCATGGTCTCACTCACCGGGTTATACCACAATCGACATCCACACAATGACAACAACACCTCAACTTGGATAGAACAAGTTAAATGCATTTTGGAAAACGATTATTTACCATGAGTCTACTACGTGAACCCTGCTCGCATTGCATAACATTACTTAACTTCTGCAAGTGAAGGCTATTGGTCAAACAGCGAATTCATTACTGTTTAGCTAGCAGTAGCAGCAGGGCTATAAAGAAAAACTGAACACTTTTACTTGAACACGGTTACACACTGCCTGCGTGAGCGTGGCGTTTCTGTTTCTGCGTGGATTTTTTAATCTGCAGAAATGTGTCTGATTTCGGAATAAATCCGTAATTTGATGCATCCTCCTCCAGCAGCCGCTTCTTCTTCATTCTGGCCTTTTTCGGCCCCTCCTTTCTCCTTTCTCTTCTTGCCTTCCATGGTTAACGATAAAACAGCAAGCAACCACGCAAATCCTTTGACTGTCATAAAATGTACTTTTCCTCGAACTTGCTTGCTTTCTTCTGTCTGACGTATGTCATTATGTTTGTAGGGTCATGCCATTAGACGAGGGGACGCTCATTTATCTCCCTACATTTCTGTAAATAAACTTGACCTGCAATCGGTTCATTGGATAAACGCATTCCCCATTCCCATGAGGCTTTGCTCCATTCTACGTTCATTTAAGAACAAACAAACAAATTAAATCAAGTCATTTTTTTATTTGTGACCATCAAAGTTCTGTAACGCCTGAATAAGAAGAAATGAATTAAGATAGGCTACACAAACATCAGTAGATTGATGGGAGAGATTAGTGTGTAGGGTAACCATGACTGAGATATAGAGAGTGAGCAAGTGGTATAAATATCGGTTGGACTTCTTATTTATATTAATATTGGGGATCTTGGAGGTTTATGTGGAGAATTTAAATATAATTTAAATACATTAAATATTTCGATGAACACGTATTATACTATCATTCCCCGAAATAAGCCTACCTTGTCACACGGTCCACATTTTCTTCAAAACATTTTCAGCGTGTAGCTTGCTAGCTCAAAGTTTGTTTCCGGTAGCGAAGGGATTTTGAGAACACACAGACACACAGAGAGCCAAAGGTGAAGGACATGCAAATGTACTTCTGTTGATCCAGACTAAGTGGGATGATTCTGTGATGGCAGCTGGATGTCAGAGGTCAGGGAGGATGTAAACACACACACACACACACACACACACATATATATATAACCTCCACCTTTGTGAGACTGCAGGTGCAGCTGTTCGACTTGCTGCTGTAGAGGAAGGTGCGTATGTGTGCATGTGTGTGTGTGTGTGTGTGTGTGTGTGTGTGTGTGTGTGTGTGTGTTGACAGGAGTGGAGAATTCAGAGGAAAATGAAAGAGGAGAGGAACACAAGGAGAATAACAAATAGATAGATAGATAGTTAATCCAATTAAAAAATACTTTGTTTCATTTATACAGTACATTTTCATGATTAACCCTCATATTCTAATTGTGTGTTAATTTGTTGTTTGCTGTATTTGTCTTATCACAATATGTTTTGTGATTTAATTGAATATACTTGCTTCTATGGTGTTTACTACGGTGGCCGACAGGGGCAAACGCCCTGCAACTTAAGAAAACACACGTAAACAGACAAAACACAAGCAAATTAAGAAAACAACTTCATTAATTTGACAACACATGGGCAGCATTCAGCAAACGCGCTGCAAATACACACAACACAACCAAATACATAAACGCACTGCAAATACACACAACACAACCAAATACATAAACGCACTGCAAATACACACAACACAACCAAATACATAAACGCACTGCAAATACACACAACACAACCAAATACATAAACACACTGCAAATACACACAACACAACCAAATACATAAACGCGCTGCAAATATGAAACGATGCAAAAATAAAAGCACACAAATGCAACAAAAAAACGCAGCATCCAGATTACACAACGGAAGTTCTCCAGACCTCTAGAGGGAGCAGCTAGTGGAACAGCTGGATTTTAGACCCCAGGGGGAGGGAGCGCTCTGCCTTTTTATTAGAGTCAGGTATGGCTGCAGCCTGGAGAACTCCATAGACTGTATATTAAATTCATATTATTATTATTATTAATAACATAATATATTAGTAATATACAGTCTATGCTCCCGTCTCATGCCCTCCCGGCTGGTGCTGTCCCCGAGCTTTGGCTTTTCAAAATAAAAGCTCGCGTCTGGTCCGCTATGTGTTTGTACTTTGGTGTTTTGGATGTTTGTGAACTAAACAGTACAGCAATCATGCTAATGAATACAATAACTTTTTCAGCAGATGTCTTACTTACAACACGTTGGAGTTAGCAAAGCAGTTTTGTGTTTATATGTGCGAGCGGGATTTATTCAGATTGATAAATCCCACGGTAAATTGTTTACACTTGAGGAGGCCTATATTTCAGTAATGCGCCTTTCGGACCTCGAAATTAAACCCTCTCATGTAATATGGCTTAAACAAACGTCAACGTTAAGCGCTGATGCAGTTTATGTATTTGGTTGTGTTGTGTGTATTTGCAGTGTGTTTATGTATTTGGTTGTGTTGTGTGTATTTGCAGTGTGTTTATGTATTTGGTTGTGTTGTGTGTATTTGCAGCGCGTTTATGTATTTGGTTGTGTTGTGTGTATTTGCAGTATGTTTATGTATTTGGTTGTGTTGTGTGTATTTGCAGTGTGTTTATGTATTTGGTTGTGTTGTGTGTATTTGCAGCGCGTTTATGTATTTGGTTGTGTTGTGTGTATTTGCAGAGCGTTTATGTATTTGGTTGTGTTGTGTGTATTTGCAGAGCGTTTATGTATTTGGTTGTGTTGTGTGTATTTGCAGTGCGTTTATGTATTTGGTTGTGTTGTGTGTATTTGCAGCGCGTTTATGTATTTGGTTGTGTTGTGTGTATTTGCAGCGCGTTTATGTATTTGGTTGTGTTGTGTGTATTTGCAGCGCGTTTATGTATTTGGTTGTGTTGTGTGTATTTGCAGCGCGTTTATGTATTTGGTTGTGTTGTGTGTATTTGCAGTGCGTTTATGTATTTGGTTGTGTTGTGTGTATTTGCAGCGCGTTTATGTATTTGGTTGTGTTGTGTGTATTTGCAGCGCGTTTGCTGAATGCTGCACGTGTTGTCAAATTAATGAAGTTGTTTTCTTAATTTGCTTGTGTTTTGTCTATTTGCGTGTGTTTTCTTAAGTTGCCACCATAGTTTACTACCGTAGTTTACAGAATGAGACATGATTATACGTTTAACCGTTTCCAAGAAGATAAAAGTTAGCTTTGTAGGGGTCGTGGGATTTTCCAAACCGAATAAATAGCACACATATACACAAAATTGCTTTGTACGGAGCCCCGGAAGGGTCACGTCGATATTTTTTCAGGGGACTACTATTGCGTTACCTCACAAAACCTTTCTTCTTCCATTCCTGAGTAATGGGTCTATTTCCACTCGCCACAATATGGATCAGCTCATTGAATTTTACTTTGAGCTGGGAATGCTGATATAGCCTACTGCTCAATGGGCACATTCATATCTGTCCCATAATCAGAGAATTATCAGAGAATGTGCAGCTCCACTCAGAGCTTTATAGAGGCTCCGCTCATGTTTTGCTAACTCAGCTTGTGTCCATTCTATTTCTAAGGTTGTATCAAATCAGACAAATAAATATGTTCTTCATCAGATAGTAAACAAACACGTACAGATATAAGCTATTTAGACACCACCTAAATTAGAAACCACATAATATGCCGCAATAGACCCAAAATGTACACTATAAATTTAATCTAATACTTGTAAATTATTAAAAGACACCATTTTATCTAATTTGAAATCCAGTGTAATGCTTTTAGATCCCAAATGTGTTACAGTAGATGCCATGCTACCAAATTGTAGACTTAGCAGGCTGTTATTATAAGAATGTAAAGAAGAATGTTAAGAAATAGGCTATTGATTATACCCTATATGAGATACAAATGTGCCCATTGAGCAGTCTATCAGCACAATTCCCAGCTCAAAGTAAAATGCAACGAGCTGATTCATTGCTCTGGGCAGCTGAGTGGAAGTAACACATGGCTCAGAAGGAATGGAAGAAGAAAAGTTTTGCGAGGAAACGCAAAAGTAGTCCCCTGAAATTGTATAGCTATTTTTAACATAGCGCCCTGTCAGCGGCACAGCTGATGTGATCCAAACATTTCTAGTAACAGTTAACTTCAGAGCGTGAGTCGTTTCAAACTAATCACTTTATATAAATATGTTGGAGAGTTTCGGTGTGTTCCACTGTGGTTCCTGGTTTATTTTCATGAATACAAAAATATAAAAATAGTTTTTGATTCAAAGTTGTGATGTTGACATGGAAATGGCGGAGTAATATTTCAAGTGATGAGCCTGGTGCGCTGTAATCATGGATGTATTGGCTGTCATGCTGATTTGAGCACGTTCTACATGACTAGTTGACCAATCAGATTGCCTTTTCGAATCGACTTGCATCATTTTTGTTTTTGAGGATGCACAAGGACTATAAGGACATTATTAAGCAATTAAGTTAGTTAGCAATCGTATTAATGACTCAATACATTCTCTTTCCTATCAAATATTTCTTTCCAACAATTTTAGGTTGAAATATTTCGCTGTTGAAAAGCACCGAAGCTTCGACGCTCAAAACATGGTATTCGGTACAGCCCTAAAAGACGGGATAGTGGATGGATGATTTAGATAAGGGAGGGAGGGATGGGAAGGAGTGGGAACATCTGGCCTTGCGGCTATAAAAGGACTCCCCGCTACACGCATACACACACACACACATTTACACACACACACTCTCCTCCCCTGTGTAAATCTGTCTGGCCAGGTGAGGTTTAAACTCAGCAATATAAGGTATAAGGACTAAAATTATAATCTGACTCAGGAGTGTAGTATGAAAAAACAAAACAAACAAATGTGCTCACAGTTCAAACCGAGCCTGATGTCACTGGAAATGAGTTATGTTTATGTACATGAACTTTGTTTCGTCAATACTTTTTACACTGTCTATAACCTCCACCAGCCGTTGGGGGTTAAGGCCTTTGCTCATGGGTAATTAAGCGGTGGTAATTAGGGAAGGGGAGGATTCTGCTCTTTAACTTTCCCCAACCTGATTTATCCTGCTGGCCCAAACCAGCCAGACCTGAAGCAACCTTGCAGTGACAAGCCCTCTTCTCTAACCTTCAGGCCACCATTTTGTATATATCTGTTTCTGTATTTATTGTTTATTTCATATTAATGCTCAGTATGTGTGTTTGTTAATGTACGCACCAACCGCCAACGCAAAATCCTCGTAAATACTTACTTGGCAATAAACCTGGTTCTGATTCTGATTCTACGTTGCATCAAGGTAAACCGACCGTTCTTCAACCAAAAAAAAAAAAAAGGCATATACATACATGTATAGCCTGTTGATCTAACAAATAGCAAAGCATGATGAAATTAGGTTTAGAGAGCTTTCTATAATTGTGATGTAAAAGAAATTTAAAAATGCCACGTTAATAGTTGCATTATTAAGGCACTAACCCTACAATCAGAGCTTGATCAATGAGCTATGATCAATATTGTAAGGAACACTACTTTACTGCCTTGATCGATATTGAATTCTAGCATCTTTTTAGCAAAATATGAACTAAATCAGAACATAGATTTTCTTAACCAAAATAAAAAGACATACAGATGAGGTACTTTTCCCCAGCCATAAGTAGTGCTTAGTGTCTTATGCCTACCATACACTAGAAGACTCTGAAATAACTTTGAAAAGACTAAAGTCTGACATAATCTCACGTCGAGACAGTCATAAAAGTCACTGAGTTTTTAGTCAGACTACAAAGACTTACGAAAAAAATATCAAACACCTTTTTTATTTAGTCAGAACGTCAATACGGTCTCCTAGAATAGGTTTACATGCTTTGATGTTCAAAAAACACATTATGTTTCTCATACTGCCCATTGCTGAAGTGCCTCCACCTGAAACACTTTGTCTGAACTCTTGGCCAACCCCAGTCTGCTCTGATTGGTCAGCTGGCCCACTCTGTTGTGATTGGTCAACCAAATTCGAACCAAATGTGCTTACTCAGGCAGCACCTACGGGCAGCACTTATGAATAGTGGGCTTATTTTTTGGGGCATTTTAGGCCTTTATTTATGTAGGACAGCTGAAGACATGAAAGGGAAGAGAGAGGGGGGGAACGACATGCAGCAAAGGGTCGCAGGGCGGAGTCAAACCCGCGCCTGCTGCGTCGAGGAGTAAACCTCTATATATGGTGGTTTTTTTGTACTTTATACATCTATTACATACAAAAAAAAACTATATAACACGCTAATCTCATGATTTAATTCTGATATTTGTCTGCGACAGTGAAATCACTTGAAAAGTCATTTGGTGTGAGGCCAGCATTCCTCTGAACCTACATACCCAAACACAACTGCTCTGCTGAGAAGGTTGGGCAGCCTGTATCTTCCCTGAGAGGTGAAACCTCGGGCCGAAAAAAGTTAGCAAATCACATGTTGCTGCTCTGCAAAAGCAAAATGCATACAGAAAGAGAATAAAATACATTGTGCTTATTACGTATAGCCTACATAAAGCAAGATAACAATACATAATGTGATGGTTCCAAAAAAAACAAAGACACTTGATTCTGTGCATTGCAGTCTGTACGAATCTTTCATACTTTTATTACTATGTTACTTTTCATATTTTGGACATTTTAAGAAAAATCTCATTTTGCACAGGTTTTATGTCTGTCTAACCAGTGTTCTCTACGACAACCTGTATTCAACATCCAACTGTTGACCGCTGTCTGTATTTACGCAATGAAACAAGGTTTGACTGACTTGGATTAATTACAGTTGCAAATGAATTAAACAGGTTCTCACTGTCTCAGTTATCACCCTATCACTGTGATGATTCTCACAGTTCTCTGAGAGTTGACAGTAGTTCACACTGCCAGCAGCTGTGGTCAAAACACCTGAGTGTGTGTGTTTGATAGCTTTCAACATCACCACAAATATGGAGAAAAAGAAATGCTATAAGATTTCTAAAATAAAATGTGTGCGTGTGTGTGTGTGTGTGTGTGTGTGTGTGTGTAAATAAGGTTACATCCCGCCTGTCTGCAATCTGCTGTTCCGGAAATCAAAGGGTCAAGGGTCACACCAGTCCGAGCCACATTCTGCAGCTCCACTTTTACTAATTAATTAGAATTAAATCTATAGCGTTAATATGAATGACATGTAATGAACTCAGGCCAGAGCAGAGGAACAATCTGGAATCATCTCTCTGGAGGATTAAAGGTTTTACGCTGATTATGGGATGTCGTAATGAACGACTGCAGGGTCATGAGGAGCTCATCATTAGGACCGAAAGATGGAGACGTTCTTGGGTTTGTTTGGATGTAAGAAGTCGTCTGTCTGGGATTTTTCACTTTTTTTAAAAAGGTATGAGGAAAAAAAATAAGTTTTTTTCTTCCATTCAGTAGTTCTAGTATACGTGTATTTAAACAGTCACAAATTTTATTGTAAACCAAGAATAAAGCCAATTTTTATTGGTATTTGGGTATTTGTCTGTTAGTTTATATACTCGACGTTCCACTTCCTGGATTGCTCCGTTGCCGACGGAAATTCAGCCGGATTTCAGTCATTTAGGTCGGCTATCCGTTACCTTGGGCTTCCTTTGTGTTGTCGTTCTAAACTCCGGTGGATTTCTGAGGACTATGGTTAACTGCTCCTCAGATCTCTGCAGGGTAAATCCAGACAGCTAGCTAGACTATCTGTCCAATCGGAGTTTTCTGTTGCACGACTAAAACAACTTTTGAACGTACACATGTTCCACCACAAGTTCCTTCCTGAGGCTATTTTGGAGCGGCACCGGGGCTTTTCCCAGTGCTTAGCGCCGCCAAAGACAATTGTGATTGGTTTAAAGGAACACGCCGACTTATTGGGACTTTAGCTTATTCACCGTATCCCCCAGAGTTAGATAAGTCCAGACATACCCTTCTCATCTCCGTGCGCGTCGTAACTCTGTCTGACGCCCCCACCGCTAGCCTGGTTAGCACAGATCCTGGAGGTAACCGGCTCCAACTAGCCTACTGCTCCCAATAAGTGACAACATGTTGTGATTTGTATAGTCACAGCGTGTACAAATAACAAGGTCACATGAGACAGCCATCTTCATACAAACTGGAAACTATATTCTCAGAAAGGCGAGGCAGCTGCTACTTCTGCTACTTGGACGGAGTGATTTGCTAGGCTTCTCGGGTGCTGCAAGCAAATCACTCCGTAGCAGCTGCTATATATACTGTATATATATATATATATATATATATATATATATATATATATATATATATATATATATATATATATATTTTAACTAGTCATTTTGGTGCCTTTAGCCCTAACCACAATCCTTTTCCTAATCTTAACTAGTCGATTTTGGTGTCTTTGACCCCAAACCAAACATTTTTCTAATCTTAACTAATCGTTTTGGTGCCTACACTTAACTGTCACGTGGACATTTTACAGTCACCTGTTTGTGACTAAACTTAGGTGACCAACCACCGTAATTTAGTAAGATATCATACGAATTGTTGTGTATTTCCATACATCATACGAGTGCAAACACATTGAATACAGTCAGACAGTGTGGAATCACATCATTTATCAATCTTAAGTGATAACTATAAGGGGAGAACTTGATTTTCACAGGTTAGAAAATTGTATTGTGCAAAGGTTCTTACAAAAATATTAAATTGTATTAAAGTATTAGTGAGATAGAGAAGCAGTCCAATTTTAGTTTGCTGTATTTGGCATTAACTTCTCACCTCGTTCTTTATTTAAGTTGATATTGTTACGTTTTTCAGCTAATTGAACTGTAAACATTTAGGTTGGTTTGGTCAGAAAGTCTACTACTACTACTTGAAGTGAGGCAGTTCATTACTTTTAGCTAATCATTTGAACTGTTTAGTCAGTACTTTTAGCTATTTATTTCTACCATGATTCATTACTTTTAGCTATCCGTTTAAACATCTGTGTTTAGCTGTTTCAGCTGATATAATGTTTTAATTAAATTAAATTACAAATACCCCCTGGCAACAGCAAAAGTACCCCCAGGAGTACCCTGGTTGGGAATCACTGCTGTACATCATGTAACTGTCCCCAGTTTTTATTTTGCTGTCCTCTTATTCCCTATACTGTAAACTGTCTAAAGAAAGCAACAAAAATGATCTTCCTGTAAAAAATATCATCTTTTCTTCGATCAATGGTTAGGTGGGTTTCTGTCACTTTTGAGACGGTCCCTGAAACTTTGCTTCCCATCTCTTCTTGGCCTTCTTTTTCTTTCTCTCTGATGGGCTAATTATTGTCGTTGTTCTGCCGCTCGCGCTGCTGGCTGCCAAATGGAATTAAAAACCAATTATTGATAAATGAAGAGTGGCTTTAGCTGTGTGTGTGTGTGTGTGTGTGTGTGTGTGTGTGTCTGGAACCAAGCCTAGACCAGAGTACTACATCTGTCATCCAAACGCCGTGACACCCACTCATGTGTGGCTTTGCATCCTGTGCATTCAACACACACATCTGCACTGCAACGCCTTCGCTCTGTGTGTGTGTGTGTGTGTGTGTGTGTGTGTGTGTGTGTATAAATATGTTTTACTGGGCATCTGTGCTTTCATATGTGTGTTCAGATGTGTGCATAATGTATATCTGTGACATCCTAGCATGTGCATATGCACATGTATGCAGGTGTGTGTGCAGATGTGTGTGAGTGAAGACACGTGCTATCTTTGACTGTGCTTGTTGGGTGTGTTTTGTGTTTGTGTGACAGATTGACGTGTGCACAGATGGTGGATGATGAACATATGAATTCCACTTCACACTTTACGTCGACATGACAACAGTTTTAAAGCACATATGAGAGAAATTAAATTAATCAAATTAAAACAAACTTTAGCAGCAAATGTAACAGGATTAAGCACAGAGGAAATACATTGGATCACACGCAAAAAAAATGACGTGGCATGTCTGTCAGTCCTGGAAGAAGGACCGCTCGTCTGCTGCTGAAGTTTCTGAATTGACAGTCTAACAATAGACGTTATATGCAGCACAGGCTGTACAGCAAAAGCAAACTTGTGATACTGTAGAAATGACTTGGGCTTAACTTGAAATAAAATATAGTAAAAATAGCAAAGTGCAAACAAGAAAACAACATTAACAAACATTTAAAACCACAGTGGCAATGCAAACTGGTTTACAGGATGTAAAAAGAAAACCGCAACAATAATTGAACACACAATGAAGAGACCAAAAATAGAAGATAACATACTGGAAGCTTTAAAGGGCCCTGCTCACCTTTAAAGAGGAGTTTTCAGTTCTAGCTGATCAGACCTCGGAGCCGTGACAGTCATTAAGTGTGGTCATTAAACTCAATGAAGCAGGTGTGATGGTGAGGTCAGACCAGAATGTAATCAAGAGATATCGAATGCACAGACCCAGAATAAATGGGAACTAGGGACTGCTATACAGAAAATATAGTTTATTAGTATCAGGCCATACAGAGTAATGGGCTAAAATGCATTACACGAACCATCAAAACCTCAATAAACAAAGAAAACAAAAGAAACTGGATGGGGGGTTAAACTTTACCTAAACAGTTTGAACCATACAGTATTTGTAGTATTTACACATGTAAAAACCGATATGTAAAATGACGTAGATGTGACGTGAGCAACGTGTCTGACAGTTGGAAGTCTTCTGGTAGCTGTGCCAAGAGAAATCTCAATCATTCCCAATCTTACTGAGATGCAGAGCGTAGGTATATGTTAGGAGATAACATAGGCACAGGCTAATTATTGCTAACTGAAATGCTAGTTAACATTAGTAATTAAACTTAAAGAGCTAATGTAAGTTGAAACTGCCTGCGAGCTTCTCCTGTACTATACGGTAATTCCTCTACTATGTGACAGTAAGTCTCGTGGTTATGACACAATCGTTAGCCTATTTTTACAAAAACGTCTACTACGGAGCCATAATGTGAGATACAAGGTAATGGAGCCTTTTATACATTGTCGTGTTTCTTTAGAAATAAACAATGGACAAATAGAGTCTTTAAACGCTTCAGATGTAAAGTTATTCGCTGTCAAAGTGACGCAAAAATGTATGGCAGTCAATGGAATGCTAACGGGAGGTGATGGCTTGTTAGCATCAAAATGTCTCCATAGGAGGTACGCTTTGCGGATGCTTGCTTACCCTCTTGGTCTTTATCCTCGACATTCTACTTCCTGGATTGCTCCGTTGCCGACGCAAATTCAGCCGGATTTCACTCATTTACTGTAGGTTGAATATCCGTTGCCTTCCTTTGTGTTGTCGTTCTAAACTCCGGTGGATTTCTGAGGACTATGGTTAACCCTCCTCAGATCTCTGCAGGGTAAATCCAGACAGCTAGCTAGACTATCTGTCCAATCAGAGTTTTCTGTTGAACGACTAAAACAACTTTTGAACATACACATGTGCCACCAAAACAAGTTCCTTCCCGAGGCTATTTTGGAGCGGCACCGTGGCTTCTTCCCGGTGCTTAGCACCGCCCAAGACGATTGTGATTGGTTTAAAGAAATGCCAATAAACCAGAGCACGTTTTTCTCCCATCCCGGAATGCTGTGTGGACCAGCCAGACCTTCGTCCGCAGTGAGTGAATAAGGGAGTGACTTCAGACAGCCTTATACTCTGCAGCAAAAAGCAGGTGGAATAGGAAGTAGTGTTGGCAGGACTGAAAGCATAAACTGCTGCAGCTAACATGGGCTAGCTGGTTAAGAACTTCAGCAGGTGCGGTCTTATTCAACAATTTCTTGTCAGGACCCTCTGTCGATGTCCTTTCACTGACTGCAACCAATCACAATTCCTCCTTTTCTACTGCTTGTAAAGTTTCACCGTACAGTAATTTAAGGAAGGATAAAAACAATCAATATTTTCTGTATGAAGTCATCCCACCCTTTCTAAACAGGCCTTTTTATTTACATCAGTCAGAATTAACTGTGTGTGAGTATGAGACAGGTTTAAAGCTCAAACAGAGCTAAAGCTGTGTTCAGGTGCTTCTTATGAAGTTGGATATTTTGCAGTTTATCACTAGGAGGTCATACTTGTAAACGTGTTAAATCCTGTGAGAAAACAACTTCCTTTATACCTGAGTTAATGATTTGTGATGTTTCACTTTAACACATAAAGGACAAACGTCCAACCTGTGAAGCAGTGCTTCATTCTTTTCGTTTTTATAATGTTTCTCGCGTGTTTTTCTTGTTTTTTTTTAGTCCAGAAGTTTGTTGGTGTTTATTTTGTATTTAAAAAAATGATGAATACACAAACGTGTCTGAATATTGAAAAAAACATTGCATCACAAAACTCCATTTTAGTCTTTATTATTTTTCTAATGACTTTTAGGGACTTTAAGTTACAATCAGTGGCGTATTTGAATTTTCTTGCCTTTTTTCATTCTCTATTAGGTAAAGCTGAGAGGGAACTTCTTCTACTGTAATGTGGTAATAAATGTCTTCTTGTAACAGAAAACAACATTTGCCTGAGTAGGGACATACAATCTGCATAAGGAACAGCCTAAAATCATCTTCTTTTTAAAAAATCCATGAAAATGATGAGCCTTAATAACATGATTAATTCAGACACAGAAAACACACACACACACACACACACACACACACACACACACACACACACACACACACACACACACAGTGGTAACGGCCTCACTATGAATCCATCAACTGATGTCTATCTTTAAGGACCAGGCTATTTTTTGAACTGCTGCAAGGAAATACGTGCGTGCGTGTTTCTACATGTACATGTATGTATATATGTGTGTGTGTGTGTGTGTGTGTGTGTTAGTGGGGGTAGTGGGACTGGAGTTGTTTTCCAGAAAATAGTTTTGTAATTACATCTGCGAGGGGGGAAACTCGTTATCTGCGTTAGTGAGCGGCCGATGGCGAACACTTTGAAATATGGCTCCTCTTAAGCGCGGCGACGCCAAAATACTGGTAATAACTGCTGATAAACAAGGCGAGTGTAATTGCTTCTATTTGCATTTTTAAATAATGCCGCTGAAAAATAAATGTATTTGCATCAGACGGGCTGCTAGGTAAACCGCAGAGTCGCTCACACACAGAGTGAGCTCTGTTTTTACATTTCTGCCGGTTTTCATTTCAGATTATCATTTCAGCTTTTTAATAAGCTGATTTATTATCTCTTTATGTTTAGGATTAATATTAGTAATATTTCAGAGGTTTACATTTGGAAGACGCTGCTGCCCTTCAAAAAGTTTGAAATGCTTTTCAATGACAGAAAATATTTTGTTTTGTTAACTCATTTTTCTGGTGCGTTCAATGGTCTCTGTCCTACTAAAACACACATCTGACTAATAACCAGTTTACTCTCAACACTTTAAACTCCTTTAAACACTTAAAAGCTCCAGATTAAATAATTCCTTCTCCTGTACACATAGTTACATACCGTGGATTATTATTGATGTATTATGTTAATACAGCTGATTTTTCAAATAATACGTTCGTGTAAACTGTATTTTCTGCTCAAAACCATGAATGAACGATGCTCCTCCACTTCCTCTCACTGTACAAAAGTGAAGGCAAAATATCCCAGCTACGGGTGCTGCCATCTTGTAATTTTGGAGCCTGAGTTTGCAGAGTAGTAGTCTCTATCCACGTTGTCCACTTTCAACTTGCTCAGTTGCCAACGGAAATTTCACTCATTTAGGCCGGCTATCCATTGCCTTGGACTTTCTTTATATTGGCATTTTAAACTCCATTCGATTTCTGAGGACTATGGTTAACCTTTTCTCAGATCTCTGCAGGGTAAATTCAGACAGCTATCTAGACTATCTGTCCAATCTGATTTTTTTGTAACGTACACATATTCCACCAAAACAAGTTCCTTCCCGAGGCTATTTTGCAGATGCGCCGTTCGCTTAGCGCCGCCCAAGACGATTGTAATTGGTTTAAAGAAATGCCAATAAACCAGAGCATGTTTTTCTCCCATCCCAGAATGCTGTGTGGACTAGCCAGACCCTCCTCCGCAGCGCCGTGGATGAAGGTCTGGCAATGCGAGACTAGCAGAGTATTGATCGGGTGGTGCCAGTACACCTGTTGGACCAATCGTAAGTCAATCTCAGCTGTCAATCATGATGTGTCACACCAGTTTTATTTATTTTTTACATCAAATAAGTAATAAAAACTAAACTTATCAGAAAAATGAACACTTCAACACACCTCAGCGTCATATGAACTACCTTAAATGACATAAACCATCTTTGGCCAATGTTTATTTGACGAATTCTTCAATTTTTCAGTCTGGCCCAACACAGGGCTTTCAAGCAGGCGAGCGGAGTTTGAGTCCTGGAAGAAGGTAAGGGGAATACACAAGACTTTCACCCAGGAAATGGGCATTTGTGTCCTGGGATTACTACCTAAGGGGACCAATGTTTTAACCCAAACCACAAACTTTCTAATCTTAACTAGTCGTTTTGGTACCTAAACTTTACTGTCGTTGCCGCAGGACGGTCAACTTTTGTCGCCTAAACATACCTGTAACTCACGCTGTCACGACCGCCGCCTCACGGTGACCGGTCACCTTTTTGTCAGCTTAACTCAAATGTAATGACCGCTAAACTGTTAACTGTCAGGTGGCTTTAATTCCGTAGGATATCATATGGATTGTTGTGCGTAAGTTTTCTTACAATATCATGGGAACCGGTTCATGAGAATGCATTGAATAGTGACTGATGCAATAGTGATGGTCATTCACTATTCACCACTCAATGTACAGGGAACCATTTATGGTATAATATGTTCATCTGGTACACGTCATTAAAAACAAACCAAAGTACTGTAAAAATTAAGATAAGATAAAGTTAAGGGTATCATCAACGTTATTCATCAACTACAAACAATGAAAGGTCTGTTTAAAATGTTGTGCCCATCCATCTAGCAGATGTTGAGATATTTCTCAGAGTAAGTAATCAAGATTCATCCTCTGGGCACCATGGAAACCTGTACCAAATTTCATGGTAATCCATTTCGTTGTGGAGAAATTTCAGTCTGTGGAACCAGCTGACTGACTGACTGATCACTTTTTCATGGTGTAAATAATAACATTAATAATGGCTGAATTCCATTTCGCTGCTTTATTTTCAGGGTCCATATTGTGCATGCTGGCTCACTGTCACATGTCGTTACACCTGACACCTGCTGTGAAAAAGTATTGCAGTTGTGTTAGATTTAATGGTGAATGAGAATAGGCAGGACTGCAGCTCCTGTTCACAGCAAGGCTGAGATACGTTTCAGGACAGTTGCAAGCTAGTTGAACTCGTTCAACACCTACGGAGGATGGTGGAAGTGGCAATCTGTCGGCAGGTTTCCTGGGAAAACCCACAGGAGACTAGTGTTTGGATGGTTCGTTGTCGTGATAGGTCAGCTGCCTAGTCGGTTTCATGATTTTTGTAGAGCTCTACTTTTTTGTTTTTCAGTATTTATATTGAATTACTTCTGCCAAGAGATTATGATTTCCTCCGTCAGTAGATTCCACAGGGAGCCACAGGAGTGCCACACAGTGTCACTCTGCTGCTGCATAGATGTCAGGAGTCAGCTGGCGTTGGATTAAGCTAGATGCCATTAGCACCCATGTGTCAGTAGTCAACAATTCTATTTGCACCCAGGTTTGTTCCCTAAACCTAACCAAATTGTGAAAATAATAAGTCAGCTGAGTGTAAAAATCGGTTTCTCATGGTATATGAACTCAGTCTCCTGAGTGAACGTTCTGTGTTTGACCCATTCATCCACAGTGAGCTACTGGGGTGAGTGCTGTGCAGTGAAAAAGAGACGTGCCAGACATCAGGCTTTATCCCAGCACTTTACATCCGGCAAGCCAGACTTGATGTCACGAAAAATTGAAAAACAGTAGGCAACGTTTCTTTACAGATTTTATAATAATGACAAAACTGAGGATATGTTTTTCATTATCATCATCATCTTATGACTATAAACGTAATTATTAGTGAAGAGGGTATTTATGTTCCTTTTTATTTCAGAATGGGCATATCATAACCTCGTTGGCTGAAGGAATTAAATGAAATGAAAAAAAGTAGAGCTCAAACAACAGGCGAGTGCCACTCGACTGTCAGTGAGTATGTTTACATGCACACCAATATGCACTCTTATTCCAAATATGATAATATGTCGAATTTGATACAGGTCATGTAAACAGCATATTCCGGATATTCCGAATAAGAACTTTTTCTGAATTTAGCATTTTCCGATTAAGATGTGGGATATTGCAATATTATGTGGGTTTTAGAGGCATTCTTAAGACATGTATTCAGGGCATTTGGAATCAATCTGGGTTTTTACCGCAGCCCTCTCTCTCGCCTGTTTACGGCTTATGGTCAGCTCTGTGTGTTGCTATGGTTGTTGTACACAAACCAACCAGCCAACAGTTTGCAAGGCTGCAGAACCGATAAGAAGGAGAAACACAGCTACTTTTAGACATTATGAAAGACTTGGATTTCAACGAGTTTTTAGACATGCACAAACATCGCAACAAAAACAACGGCGAGCTTTATAAGAAGGTGTTTGAAGGAATGAAAGTAGGTGGCTCTATTCGCACAGTCGAACAAGTCCACCAACAGTGGAAAACTGTGAAAAAAATCCTATTTTGCACAGCTACATGTAAACGGGAATATAAATGGAATATTCACTTTCATTAGCCATGTAAACAGCATAGTCGGAATATTGTCCTTTTCTGAATAAGGGCAAAACCGGAATATTATGTGCATGTAAATGTAGTCAGTGTTAGTAATCACACTTGCTGTCTCTCCCTGTTTAGCAGTGTTGTAGTCAAGACCACCTAAACCGAGACCAAGTCATCACCAAGACCAAGGAAGGGCGAGACCAAGTGGTGGCCTAAAGGTTAAAGAAGCGAGCTTGAGACCGGGAGGTCGCGGTTCAATCCCCAGACTGACAGGATAAAAATCTGGGTGGGGAAAGTGAAAGAGCAGCGCTTGTCCCTCCCTCATTACCACCACTGAGGTGCCCTTGAGCAAGGCCCTTAACCCCAACTGCTCCAGTGGAGCTGCTCAGTTCTGGCCAGCAGATCAGACTGTGGTTGTACTGGGCACCTTCCAGGTATGAATGTGTGAATGTGACAGGTCGTCGTTGCAAATGAGAATATGTTCTTAATCGACTTACCTGGATAAATAAAGGTTAAAATAAAAAAAGACCAGATCAAACAACTGAAACTAGATCCCTGAAACATACAGTATATATGGGGAACAGGGGTTAGCAGTAACACATTTCAAACTAGAAATGAGTAAAGATTTTTGGTTGCATTTGAAGCAGGACATACATCCAATCACAGTAATGATGTTAACACATAAATCAGACGATACACACGCAATTTAGTGATATCCCTGCAATTGTGGTCTTGACCGGTCTTGAAATAAAATCCTGAGTCCTCTTTATCCAAGAACGAGACAAGACCTAATAAAAATGTGGTCGATTCTGAGACCTTCAAAAAGTGGTCTTGAGACCAAGACCGGTCTCAAGTACTACAACACTGCTGTTTAGTGATCTCATGTGCTAAGTGGCTAAAGTGACCTTGCAAACATAGATGTTAAACCAAACTACATTCTCACACACACACACACACACACACACACACACACACACACACACACACACACACACACACACACACTGTGCAAGTTCACAAGATAAAGTTATTTATCTGCAGATGTTATTATTAGCAGGTACGTCTCCTGACCAAAAGAAGCAAGCTCTGAGGGTCATTCATACATCCACATTATCTCTCTGTGTCTTTATTTCCGAGCCAAATCTATTTCCTTCTTTACTCCTCTTCAATCTCCATTTAATTTACCTTTTCTTTTATTATTTCCATTTTTTTCACTCTATAGTTTATTTTTGTTGCTCTCTCTATTTCCTTCTGTCTCTCTTTGTTTTTAGTCTCTTCTTCTGTATATCTCCATCTGTCTCTCCCGATTCACTTATATCTTTCCTTTTACAGTAGTGATCCCATCACTCTTTACATTCCCCATGTTTCTCTCGATCAGTCTTTCCATTTTCATTCCTTACACTTTTTTCTTTCTCATTTTCCCCTTCTTTTCCCCTTGTCACTTTTCCTACCCTTTTGTCTCCCACCCTTTTCTCCTAAATTCTCTCCTCTCCATCTCTTTTCCTCCTTCACGTGCATACTGTAAAAAGGGGTGGGGGTGTTAGGGTTGGTTTAATTAATACCACAGCATCTCCCCGCTCTGCTCCCCTCTCCGGCTCTGGACATTAATCAGAGGTATTTTCGGGGGAAGCGCGGCGGCGCAGGTGCAGATCGTCTGGGCAGAGAGAGTGAGTCTGATGATGTATGGAAATACACAGCAGACCCTGATCCGGCCGGCCAATCATCATCCATCACCATCCAGTCGCCGGGCGGAACAAGTTATTCCCACCAATGGAAAAAAGGGAGGCGACGGATTTGCATCTCGCTTATCAGGACAAACAAGGTGGACGGTAAGTGGAAAACAGGAGGCAAAGTTTCTCCAGGTCCATCTGGGGTTTTTCTATTGCTTCTTCTTTCTCTGACCACACTGTGTTCCACTTAGTGATTTCCCACATTTCAGAGAAAGCTTTCTGACAACTGAGCCACAAAGAATTCCTTAAAGTGCTCATATTATGCTTTTTGGCTTTTCCCCTTTCCTTTATTGTGTTATATATCTTTTTTGTGCATGTTATAGGTTTACAAAGTGAAAAAGCCCAAAGTCCACCCCAAAGGGACTTACCATCTCCTGCAGAAAACACTGCAAACAGCTCTATTGTAATCCAGCCTTTACTTCCGTGACGAACGTGCGTCATTTTGTAACACGTTATAATGCTCGCCTAGCTGCTAGCGTGGCACGCTCTCATACTCTGCTTCTATTCAATTCAATTCAATTTTATTTATAGTATCAAATCGTAGCAGGGCACTGCAGGGCATTACAGGGTGTAGCAGGGCACTGCAGGGCATAGCAGGACATAGCAGGGCATAGCAGGACGTAGCAGGGCGTAGCAGGGCACTGCAGAGCGTAGCAGGGCACTGCAGAGCGTAGCAGGGCACTGCAGAGTGTAGCAGGGCACTGCAGAGTGTAGCAGGGTGTAGCAGAGCGTGGAGCAGGACCACGGCGACAGCTGCAACCATGATTTAGGTGCCACCCTAATCCAAGGAAAACTGCTGGCTGAAAAAACATAAGGACTAAGGGGAATAAGCTCCCCAGAGCTAAGTTAGTAACAAGCATTTCTGGGACATGGATGCACACAGATGGAAAGAGAGAGGAGAGAGGAGCTCAGTGTGTCAAAGGAAGTCCCCCAGCAGTCTAAAACTATAACAGTATAATTAAGAGCTGGTGCAAGGCAAACCTTCTATAATGGTTGGTAGATGAATCTGACGACTATGAAGAGAAGCAGAGAAGAGAATGGGTGCCGTGTCTATAGTTATACACCCTCACCGGTCTAGGTGAAGGTTGCAACTCCTCACTCCCTAACTGTAAGCTTTATCAAAGAGGAGAGTTTTAAGTTTACTCTTAAATGTGGTTACAGTGTCTGCCTCCTGAACCCAGACTGGGAGCTGGTTCCACAGGTGAGGAGCCTGATAGCTGAAGGCTCTGGCTCCCATTCTACTTTTAGAGACTCTAGGAACCACAACTAACTCTGCATTCTGGGAGCACAGTGCT